>NC_065582.1:731844-811844 GCF_024542745.1 Macaca thibetana thibetana | reverse complement strand
CCCAGGGCCCTTAAGAATTATGTTAAATCTGCTGTTTCTGTGCTCTGGAAATGGAACACCACAGCCTGGATGACAGCACATCTGTTAACAGCATGATTTACTGACTAATTTAAGCCCACTGTTGAGACCTACTGCTTAGAAAAAATATGATGCCTTTAAAAATATTGCTGCTCATTGAAAATGCACCTGGTTTCTTGGGAGCCTTGATGGAGATGTATAGGGAAACTACTATTGTTTTCACGTCTGCTAATACAATATCCACTGTCCAGCCCATGGATCAAGGAGCAGTTCTGACATTTCAAGTCTTATTATTAAATAAGAAATGCATTTTGTAAAGGTATAGCTGTGGTAGATAGTGATTTCTTTGATGGATCTGAACAAAGTGACCTGAAAACCTTTTGGAAAGAATTCGCCATTCTAGATGCCATTAAGAACATTTGTGATTCATGGGGGGAGGCTGAAATATCAACATTAACAGGAGTTTGGAAGAAGTTGATTCCAGCCCTTCTGGATGACTTTGAGGGCTCAGGATGTCAGTGGAGGAAGTCCCTGCAGATGCGGTAGAAATCGCAAAACAACTAGAATTAGAATTAGAGCCTTAAGGTGAGATGAAGTTGCTGTAAACTCATGATAAAACTTGAACGAATGGGGAGTTGCTTCTTATGGATGAGGAAATAAAATATTTTCTGGAGATGGAACCTACTCCAGGTGGAGATGCTATGAACGTTGCTGAAATGACAGCAAAGGATTTAGGATATTCCATAAACCTGGTTGAGAAAGCAGCAGCAGGGTTCGAGAGGGTTGACTCTAGTTTTGAAGGAAGTTCGACTGTGGATGAAATGCGATCAAACAGCATCACATGCTACAGGGAAATCTTTTGTGAAAGGAACAGGGTATCAATGCAACAAACCTCATTGTCTTAATTTAAGAAATTGCCACAGGTACCCAACCTTCAGCAGCCCCTACTCTGAGCGGTCAGTAGCCATCAATACAGAGGCAAGATCCCCACGAAGAAAAAGATTATGACCTGTTCAAGGCTCAGACATTTGTTAGTATTTTTTAGCAATAAAGCGTTTTTAATTAAGGTATGCACATACGGTTTTTAGACATAAGGCTATTAACATACTCATTAGACTACAGTATAGTTTAAACATAACTTTTACATGCACTGGGAAACCAAAAAAATTGTATGACTAACTTCATTGCAACATTTGTCTTATTGCAGTGGTCTGGAACAAAATCCACAAAACTTCTGAGGTGTGCTTGTGGGTTTTTTGTTGTTTCATTATAACTTTTCAAAATTAAACATTTGATATGGCACAAAAATAAACACATAAATGAAAGAGAATTAAAAACACAGAAATTTTGTGTAATTTTGTGTAGTAACAGGGTAACATTTTAAAACGACAAATCAAGAATAATTATCCCATTGGTGGTATTATTGGAGTAATAAACGAAACTGCCTAAAGTGTAAACTTCTTACACATTTGAACACTATGTAAAAAGCACCAGACAAACAACTGGGGACATTTTTACAACAATTATGTTATGTAAAAGTTAAAACCCTTATGCCATATACAAGGTATAAAACAGTATGATTACTGCTATTATTAATACCATTATGATTACCTGGTCTTCCCGCACTCCAGTCCTCTTCGGGTGCCCGGTGGTGGAAACAGAGCCCTCCCTCTCTGTCCACAGTGGGGGCTCCAGCAGGAACAAGAGCCACGAAAGTCTCCAAACCCTGGACCCTGCCTAGACTCATGGAGGGTGTGAGCCAAGCCAGGACCTCACACTCCCTCCTGCAATGACGCACATACCCACTCACTGCAGAGGTTTGGTCCCTCTCTGGAAAAGCTGTGTAGCAATTATTGCAGAAACTTGTTTCTTATGTTCCCAGACACGTGGAGAAAGCTGGTCTGGAAGACTGATGTCCACGCACTAAGAGAAGCAGTCACTCATGACACACACACTGCACACACCACACCATGTGCACACGCACACACACCCCACACACAGACACCACACAAACGGCACACACCACACACAAACCCACTGCACACACCACACCATGTGCACAAGCACACACCCCAGACACCACACACTGCACACATCACACTGTGCACACGCACACACACTGCACACACCCCACACACACTACACACACAACACACGACACACACATGAACCTAACACACACACCACACACACAGCACCACACACACACCACACACATCAAACACACACATACCACACACATACACACGTACACATAGAGTACACACACAGGCACCACACACAATACACAGTACATACAGCACACCAAACACATATCACACACACATCAAACACACACACCACACACATCACACACTTACACCCCCACACACCCCACGGCATACATACAATCCTCAGTTTTTGGAAATTAATTCAGTTTTTACAGAGCCTGACTAGTAAAATATTTTATTGACTTTTGAACGAGCCAAGAAAATGCAGATAAATACACATATGTAACCACAAGGGCACAAGTAGCACGATGGAAATCACAACAGTAGATTAAACCCTGTAAATTGTTTATCGTTTTAAAAAAATGAGTCTTTCTTATTTTACTAGAAACTGTTTACCAGAGTAAACTAATGAGATTCTTACTGAGGTCAAAAGATTTTCTGGAAAAACTTCTCCTTGATGAAACTGCACTGAAAACATCACCTCCATCGTGAAGTGTTCCTTTAAGATGTTCTTCGTCCCTTTCCTGTCACGTGGAACTGAAAACATCACTCCCATCGTGAAGTGTTCCTTTAAGATGTTCTTGGTCCGTTTCCTGTCATGTGGAACTGAAAACATCACTCCCATCGTGAAGTGTTCCTTTAAGATGTTCTTCGTCCCTTTCCTGTCATGTGGAATTGCCAATTCAAATTTTAAAAGTGACTTTGAGATGTTTTTCATCTATCATTTAAAAAATGTTGAAGGGGTTTTTAATTCTGCCTTCAGCAGAGATTGACACGCCTCTGATTACGATGTAAAACTGAACACGTTACTCTGGCAGGCTTTCTCTTCTGCAGCGCAGCTGCCATCATTATTAATAAGGAGTGAACACATTTACTCCATGCAAAGTCTATATTACCTGCTTTATAAAGAAGAGAAATCTAATTCTCACTCTAAAGGCAGATAAAAGTAATCCCTTCAGCCTACAGATGTCTGAATGGTTGACCAATGCACTTAGCCTTTAAATAGCATTTATCGAACGTGTGTATATATCTACACAGATTCATACGAAGAACATGTAGTTTAAAGCATTGCAAATTTTATGCTTTTAATGAGTTGTGATGGTGATTAGTATTTTTATCACATTTCCCCAGAGGTGGGCTAATTACTGTTATTATTTCCAGCTAGAAATATAAAACGTGCTCTCTATTTTTTATGATTTTGAAATATAACCCTTGGAATATAATATCTGGGCATAATATCTATGAAAAGCATGAAATCAATATTCAAACGGTATGCATTTACCCATAAAGAAAATTTTCTCTACAATAACATCTATCTTCTTTACCTGATGGGCACACAAAAGTCAAGATTTCTAACATGGCTAGACGTTATTTACATGAAACTTGAACCACCATCAAGTGCAGCAGAAACTGGGCAAGAGGCCACAGAGTACGCAATGCATGCACACACACACGCACACGCACACACACACGCCGACTTGCATTATTGTATTTACCTAAGTGCCTAAAGAGGTGGAATACAGTAGGCTTCTCCAGAACAATGATTTGCATGGGGCCTATTAGAAAGTATGACTGTAGTTTGAGTGAGATGCCTGTAAGAGATTCAGTTTGGCCACTATTTATTGAATATCCAATGTTGAAAATACTAACAGAAGGCTCATGAGATAGAAATTTCCCTCTAAATCTCTGGGAAGGGTGTTCCTCCATACTGTAGCAAAAAGAGTGGTGTGGCGACTGTAAAACGCATCTAATATCTAAACCTTTGTTTTTTAATCCAAAATCCTTATGGAGGTGATTGTGTATGTCAATTTGAATATTCCCATTAACAAGATAAATAGCCAGCCCACCTCTGCAAATTAGTAATTTAGTTCACCTGCTCTGTATTTTGAGGGCAGTGCTTCTCCTCCTTTGACAGCCACAAGATTCACCCAGGGATCTCCTTAAAATGCAACACCATAGACCACACTTTGACTAGCTGGGATAAGGGGTCAGAGCATCTAAACGAGTGTGTAGGAGACTGTGCTGAGATTCTACTGCTCATTTGGGCACTGGCTCACCATATAAACAAAGCTTAGGACCTCCAGTCCTTGTCCTTGCTGGAAAAGAAATACACATACATAGGATGTGACTGTGCATACGGCATATCTATTGTGTTCTGGACATTGTTCTAGACACTAGAGATAAGAAGCCAAATAATCCCTTGTCTCTATCTCAAAGGAGCTTCCTACACAGTGGCTTCTGCAGGTCTCTGAAACTGGATTCACTTTCAGATTTGATCATTATATTTACGATTTGATATTGCCATTGAACCCCATGATATGATAATTTTTTTCAGAACCTGCTAGAACAATTGACTTTGCTCTCAGCATTATGGAGCTACTTGGGGGCCAGTAAATAGCTCTCTTTCATTTGTATGTAAACCAGATAGGAATAGCTTGAACTATTTTTTAAATCATCTTTCTTTAGAGCTGTGTAGTTTTTTGTTTTTGTTTTTGTTTTTGAGATAGGGCTTCACTCTTTCCCTAGGCTGGAATGCAGTGTGGTGTGATATCAGTTCACTGCAGCTTCAAACTTCTGGGCTCAAGCGATTCTCCCACCTCAGCCTCCTGAGGAGCTGGGACCACAGGCACATGCCATCA
This sequence comes from Macaca thibetana thibetana, assembly GCF_024542745.1. Classification (NCBI taxonomy): domain Eukaryota; kingdom Metazoa; phylum Chordata; class Mammalia; order Primates; family Cercopithecidae; genus Macaca; species Macaca thibetana. Next base: position 806,977 of record NC_065582.1, on the reverse strand, counting down.
CGATTGGATAATTTTTAAAATTTGTTTTGTAGAGACGGTTTTTTTCCATGTTGCCCAGGCTGGTCTTGAACTCTTGAGCTCAAGTGATCCAACCATCTCAACCTCCCAAAGTGCAGAGCCTTGCTTTTAGTTCATTTTGAACTGTTCTATGATCCAGTTTTGAGCCCATAAATTTGGATTCATTCTGATATTTACAGGTTTACCATCCTACTTCACACAATGCTCATATCCTTGATCCATTACAGTAGACACCTCATCTATTTCTCCTCATAGCCTTCACCATTACAGTAGCCACCTCGTCCACCTCTGCTCATAGCCTAAACTAATAGAAGCCAGGGTGAAGAAATGGAGGCCAACGTGAGTCCAGAACATACATTTTATAGGAGCATAAGAAATTTAAAAATAGCAAGGTATATCGTGAAGTTTGTAATAGAGATGCATGGCTAAAATTCACTCCTATTTTAATCAATATATTCTATAAATGGAGAAAAATTTAAATACATGAAAAGTAAGACAATTTCATTATTAATATACAATTAATGTCAAGAATGTGGTTTATGTTTTTATCTTTGCAAAATTTAGGGGCACTTGGGTGGAAGGAAGAAGAATGTATAATCATGGGGAGTGTGTATGATACTGGAGGGAGCCTTCTGACAATGGGGGAAATGGCACCGTGAGATATGCTATGGTCATAGCTATGTGGGAGCACAGTTGGCTCTGGTCTCCCCGTCAAACCCACTGGGCAGTGTTCAGTTACCAACGTTGAGGTAGAACTCACTCTCCCAGGTCAGAAGAGAAAATACACACTGCAGCCAGAAGCCACTGTGTGGGAAGCTCCTTTGAGATAGAGACAAGGGATTATTTGGCTTCTTATCTCTAGTGTCTAGAACAATGTCCAGAACACAACAGATATTCCATAGGCACAGTCACATCCTATGTATGTGTATTTCTTTTCCAGCAAGGACTAGAGATCCTAAGCTTTGTTTATATGGTGAGCCAGTGTCCAAATGAGCAGTAGAATCTTAGCACAGTCACCTACACACTCGTTTTGATGCTCTGACCCCTTATGCCAGGTAGTCAAAGTGTGGTCTACGGTTTTGCATTTTAAGGAGATCCTTGGGTGAATCTTGTGCATGTTACAGGGAAGCACTGGGGACCTACATCATATGCGACAGGCTCTCACAGTCACCATCATCATAGGAAGCTGCATTTAGAGCATTTAACTGCATAGGCTCTGAAATCAGATGACTTAGGTTTGGGCTTGCCTCTACTTCTTACTAAGCAGAGAACTTTGGGGCATGATACTTGACTAGGCTCAGTTTTATGCTGTCTAAATTGCAGGAAGGGGGAAATGATAGCATTTTGCATAGAATATTGTTTTAAGTATGAAATAAAATCATACACAGGAAGCTTCTGCCATATGCTAAGTGCACAATAAATATTATTCATACCTCGTTTAATCCTAATAAAAGGTCTATAAATGTGTATACAAAGATTTTTTTCTGTGACTACCCAAAGTTTCATAATCTGGATTTAAAATTGAAGAATTTTCTCCTTATAGTGGCCAATGAATAGGACATGACACAATTATATGTAAGTATATTATTGTTGTGGGAATATAAGACATTTGCCCTCAAAAGAGGGAGGATAAACTGTGTTTGCAGACTCCAGAAAGCTGTCTCTCACACGAGAGTTTGCAATTTCTGGGAGAAAAGAAGAGAAAGGTGATTGTGTAAATAAGCATCCCCACAGAGTCTTCTCTATGGCAACATTAAAAATGAAAGCTGATTCTCATCTTCTAACAATCTGCAAAGATGAGTGAAACGCAACCAACCGAGCATCCAGTTAAAGGAGGAGAGAACTCGAGTGGCACAGGAGGAAACCATGTCGCCGCTGGGGAATCAACATGTGTTCCAGTGTTCCTCTGCCCTCCTCCGAGGCTAAGGATGGCTTAAATATCAGTGACTGGCCTCAGATAATGGAATGAGCAAAAGAGCTACAAAAATGCATGCATTATGTAATTAAGAGGGTGGGAAGGGATTTTTTTAAAAGGTAATTCCTAGTTGGGTTTGCTTCCTGTTCACCCCACTGGTGAAGAAGCTAGTCTTGCCCTAGAGTTCTGGAGATGGCTGCAGACACAACAAACACTGGGATGATGAAACTGACAGTAATTGATTAGTCACTCATACTCAGCCCAGGGCAGGATGATGCTGCATCTCTCCAGGTCTATGTGGGGGTTGCACTCAGGAACAGAATGAACAAGCAGAGACAGTGTGGGAGGCAGGCTTGGAAGTAGTCAGAGGGTGGGTGGCCCCTGGTCCCTTGGGGAAAAATGCTTGACTTATTTGAAGAGTTTTGCAGTCGGGCAGGGGGTGAAAGCCATTACACTGAGGACCTGGTGGGGTGCAGCATGAAATTTTAGGTGTCATAATACAATTGACCCCGGATGCTTTAACATCAGATATTTATTTTAATGATGACTAATATCTTAAGAGGCTAAGAGAAGGCTGTTGAGACACTGTAATAAGTGCTTGGGGCATGAGAGATTAGGAAGGTCACAGTTATGAGTAATGAAATGTGGAAGCCGATGCAAAGCTACTGCCCCCATTTGTTTAGCAGGAGGCAGGAAAGGAGGCCTCTGGCAGCACAAGCGTGTTCGTAAGTATCTGGGTGACGTCATGCATTCCCCATGCATTGGTTTTCATGTCTCCAGCGAGTTGCTGGGCAAGTCTGGTATTACAGATCCACATGCAGCAGGCAGCTTCCTGTATGGAGCTACTTTGACCCCTTGGACAGTCCAGGACTGAATGGTTGTCAAAAATGCGAACTCCTTGATGTCCAGTAAAGGCAGCTGAGGGAACTGTGCAGCTTTGGTGTAAAAAGTGCACTTTCCTAACGAGTATGAACTTAGAGTAATCAAAGACTGTGGGAAGAGCGGAACCCAGCAGGGCATCCACATGCTGCTTTGTAACTTAAATAGGAATTCTTTGAGGACCTCAGTCTATCTCTTAACTAAAGCAGCTGCCTGCAGCCTATAGGGGCAGTGGAAGCTCTACTGGACATCTTCTTCACAAGCCCAGCACTGTGTTTTCTGATGAAATGTTGCCTTGATCACCATCAGTAGTGTCTGGAACTCTGCAGGGGATAAGGAGTGTCCCTGTGAGATCCGTACTGTGTCCTTGGTTAAAATAAAGGCGTCTGTTACCTTGATTGGTATTCTGAATATCCATGAGACAGGAAGTTTCAATTCAATGGGGAGGGGAGGTGGACAATTCTTGGCAATTGCCAAAAAGTTTGTAAAAATGTACAAATGGGGCTACTTGTTGGCCTAGCATCAATGCTGAGATGACCACTTGAAGTTTGGCCAGTCGTGCTGAGGCTTGGGTGTCATCCTTTATCAGGGACTTTCTAGCTAAGAGAGGGAAGGCAGCAGCATCCCACTGAGCTCCATCACGTCCGATGATGGCATCCATTCAGAAGGCAGAGGACCTTCATTGCTGGTCACTCAGGGGATCCCAAGGAGCCTGGGAGAAGGGTGACTTCCAGCACTACAGCCTGAGGATGAAGGAGGCCAGTGCTTCCTGCAGCCGAGAATTGCAGGGGGTCCAGATTTGACTCCATCCCAAGGCAGGGAGGTCTCTGCAGCTGTGCTTAGGCTGTGGGATGCTGTTTCCCAAGGCCTGATGGCCAGATGGGCATGAAGGCTCATGGACATGACATGGAGCCCTCTGCTTCCAGACGGTCCAGTATGTGGTCAACAATCACGGCCCTGATGCTGTACAGCACACGGCCAAAAGGGGGCAGGTTTGTTTTGTCCATCAGAAGCCCATGGACAACTTATAGCCACCATATGCAACCCAGATACTTCAGGAGGCGTGGGAAGAGGCTGCTGAAGCATCTGCAGTGTGTTCTCTGATGGAATTCATAGGAGCACCTATTAATTTAAATTCGGACAGATTCCAGACTTGCTGGAGGAAGCGTCATTCAAGGTGGGTTAGCGTGCAAGTGACAGCATCAGTGACAGTAAGTAAAATTTGTAAATGAGGAAAAATGAGGAATATGTTGTCACCTGCACCCCAAATAAAGAACGAAAGGGTTGGGCACAGTGGCTCACATCCGTAATCCTAGCACTTTCAGAAGCTGAGGCACGAGGACTGGTTGAACCAAGGAGTTTGAGAGCAGCCTCAGCAACGTAGCAAGACCTCGTCTCTACAATAAATAAAATTAGCTGGGTGTGATAGCACACACCTGTAGTCCCAGCTACGTGGGAGGCTGAGGTGGGAGGATTGCTTGAGCTCAGGAGGTCAAGACTGCAGTAAGCTGAGTCTGAGTCACTAGATTCCTGCCTGGGTGACAGAGCAAGATTGTGTCTCAAAAAATACACAAATAAAGAAAGAATATTAGACTTGTATTAACATTGTGGATACTGAGAGGGTCAATAACCACTTATTGAAAGTGTCAGGGATACATCAGCCCTCAGTTTACCAGAGGATTTTCAGGAATTTAGCCAAAATGGCAGGGCCTTGCATTACTGTGTTGGAGAAAGGTCTATTCCCTTTGTATAAGGCTATTTGTATCTGTGTGTCCTTAGGGTGTACAATGAATTTTCTCTGAGAATGATGTCATCAGTAAATTGTCACATCTGTGCTCCTGTAGAAAGGTGGTTGCAGTGAGATCTTGTCTGTGAAGACTGCATGAAATGACAAGGCTGCCGAGGCACTCTGTGAGACACCTGCTCCCTTCAGAGATGAAGGCAGGCTGTGACTGAGACTCTGTTAAAATAGGCACAAAAAGAACATGTTAGCCAAATCTATAACAACAAAATATTTATCAGTTGCGTGAATATATATAAGTTTATTTTAAGGAATTGGCTCATGTGGCTGTGATGGTGAAAATTGAGCGTCAACTTGATTGGACTGAAGGATGCAAAGTATTGTTCTTGGGTGTGTCTGTGAGGGTGTTGCCAAAGGAGATTTAACATTTGAGTTAACGCACTGGGAGAGGCAGACCCAGCCTCAGTCTGAGTGGGCACCAGCTAATCAGTTGCCAGCATAAAACACAGGCATGGAAACAGCAGACTTGCTGAGTCTTCCGGCCTCCATCTTTCTCCCCTGCTGGGTGCTTCCTGCCCTTGAACATAAGACTCCAAGTTCTTCAGTTTTGTTTTGTGCATTTTTTTTCTTTCAGACAACCCAAAATTGGTATCTTCAGAGTTAAGGTCCTCCTTCCGGGTAGATTGTGAGGTTTAAGAACCCTGGACTTAAGTCAGGTTTGGATTTCTCCGTTCTCTGGGCCTTGGGGCACCACAGGTGTCTTTTCCCATAACCCTGGGAACGAGGTCTTTGCTGAGCGAACCATAAGTGGCAGAGTGCTGCAGCACAACCAGCCCACCGTTCAGGGCCAGTGGACTGAAACCGTCCTCTGCCCCATCTTGTTCTTCCAGGAGGGCTTCCCCCACCTTTTTTTTCCTTTTAGGGTTTCTAGCCATACAGTTGTGGTTTGGGGGTTTCATTTCCACAAGATTATTCATAGCATGGACCTTCTGAATGGTTATGGGGAAAGGGGGGGCCCGGGGATCTTCCACATCCTCTGGGGAATGCCAGTCAGCTTTTCTGGGATGGAGTCCCTATCCCAGGGTCATTTTGTCTGTGTCCCAGGCAGGGGCCTTTGAGCACCATGATCAGGAGTTGAGTCCTTAGGCAGCTGGTGAGCAGGTGAGCAGTGGCACAAGGAAAGCACCGGCACATGGGCTGGGGCTTCTACATGAGGAGGCCAGGAGAGTTCCAAATGCTCTCTAGTTTTCCTCATCAGTGCTGGGGCCGCTGGCCACCATGCACGTGGAATTTGACGTCCCTGGGGTTGAGGACAGCACGTGACAGCAGAAAGGGAAGCAGCGGCCCAGGGAAAGGGTAAGGCCACTACCCTCGCCTGCCAGGCAGCTGGGGCGTCAATCTTAATATTTCCCTTGTTGACAGCCTGGGACTCCTCCTTTCCCTAAGTTCTTACAAGAAAGGTGACCCGGTGATCGCCTCAAGAAATCGATCTCCAGTCACCAGGCTGAGTGTTATACACGGAAGTCAGTATCTGCCAGGGCTCCAGACTGACCACTCACAAGTGTCCACCAGTTCAGACACTATGTGGTCACCACCCCTGTCCTCTACTGGAGGAGCAGCCTCCCATCATCCCTTCAGTGGGCTTTTTAACGCCCCCCCATCTCAGACTTGGTGGCAAGGGTCTCAGCGATAACCTGGCAGACATAAGCCCCAGCTAACAGAACCTCATGCCAGGAGATAACCAGTTAATAATAGTTCTCATTTAGAGGGGGGCAAGAGGAGCATTTCAGAAAGGAAAGAGACAGCAGCACCCAAGAGAGACACGAACTGCCGTGGGAGCCAGCCAGCGATTGGCAGCTCCATCTCAGGGGGCCTCCCCATAGCAGGGACCAGTTAGTGACAAAAGGAACAGTCAGTGAAAGCCGTTAAGTGTCCTCCACCATGGCCAGGCCCCTCCGTTGGTGCTGGCGGTTGTTCTGTTTGTCTCCTCTTTACTCCTTGGTGAGGGAGACAGTCCCATTCTAGGTTCTGAAGATGGCCAAACATATGATACCCTCGTTGGACAGAGGAGATGGACTTCAGTGATGAGTCACACATACTCACAGCCCCGGAGGGGGTGCCACACGCCACACAGGGTCACGTGGAGGTTTCACTCAGGAAGAGAGTGAACTAGCAGGGACTGGGGAGGCAGGATTTACAGTAATAGAAGGATGAGGTGCTCGTGTTCCTCCAAGAGGACATTTGTTTGAAAAATGCCTCAGATTCACAGGGAGCTGCAGCCCATTAGGTTGAGGACTGGGTAGGGTGCAGCTGGCCCAGCTGTGCGGAGCAGCCAGGTCAGGAGGCTCTCCTGCTGGGTGCTGGGGGCTACAGCAGGTACCTGCAGGGAAACCGGTGAGGCTCAAAGATGTCAAAGCATTACATGAACTTATAATACGTCTTCTCAGTAGAGTTTTAAGAAAATTGTGAAGCTGGGAATGTTAGCAAACAATGCTAGAAACAGAATTTATGGCAAGATTCTAGATGGGAATGTAAGAAAAGGGGACACCCTCTTCCTCCATCCACTTCTAAGAAAGGATGAAAAGAAAGACAACCTTCGTTTGGTCTCTATGACTGATATTTCTATAAATACAGGGAAAGATACCATGTCCTTCTAGTTTCTGGTTTATTTCCTAGCAAGTAATCTAATTTGTAGTATTGTAGGAAGCTAGGGCTGGTATCAGTATTGGGTAATCAGTTGCTTATTTTTACTGATAAGGCATAAATCCATAATTGCAGAAATTTATTTTTATGTGCCACCATTATTAGATTGGAAAAGCTCTATGACTGAAATTGTGAGAAACCATTGAGACATACATGATTGCAGAAAACATATTGTACTTTTAATAGAGTCTTTAATAGTGTCAGCGCTATTGACACTGAATAGAAGTTTAAATAATGCACTGAATGTGTTTGGTTTCCCAGAAATTATTAGTTCCATTTATTTCAACTTCTGTGCATTAATTAGAAAACTCCTAAGAACTGTCACAAACTTTTTGTGCATTTATGATAACATGATGAGATCATATTTGGCTGGGATTCTAGATCTCAGCTTTTACTAACCTGTCAAATCATAACACAGGTTTTCAATATCCATGTGAAAAGGAGGCAGCTTGGAATAACTTACTTGGTGTACAATTCTTTATGATCTCACAATGAACCATGACGCTGAGGGAACTAGAACAATGAGAGCGTACTTTGCTAGGTTTAAGTCTTAGCAGCTGTATCTTGTCCCTCAAGATCGGCACTGTCCAAAAATATATCATGAGATCTCAAATACAATTTAAATTTTTAGTAGTTCCATTAAAAAATAAGAAGTAATATGTGAAATTAATGAAATAACATGTTTTATTTAACCCAACATTTCCTCATAATGACCTTTCAACTGCTAATGCATACAACAATCTTCAATGAGCAGTTCAATATCCTTTCTTGCCTCTGAAATCTGGTGTGTATTTTACAGCTACAGCCCATCTTAATTCGGGCTCCTCACATTTCAAGAGCTCACATACACAGGCCACTATTGGCTCCCTTACGGGACTGTGTGGCTCTAGATTTTCTATTCGAAAGGAAAGAAAAAGGAAGCTAAAAGGTAAAATAGAAATGAGAAGAAGGAGCTATTAAGCCAATTACACTCAATAAGCCAAATAAATTTATAGTGTTCGTGTAATTGAAAATATATTTCTGTTTCCTCTGAAGACTAGACTCGATCGAATCAAAGCAGCTTTTCTTAAGAGATTTGGGAAACAATGCGAACAAATGCTGGAAGGGAAGAGAGCTTTGAGATGACCTAAAAGGCAGCATGTTATACAACATATAAAGAGATAGCAATAAGACTAAGAGATCACCTATAAGACATGACCATAGGAATGGGATGACCTGAGACTATGTTAGTTAATTGACTAATAATACTGTAAACTCAAACTTTAGTAACAAGAATTAGCACTCATGGCTTCAAAGATCAAAAGCAAACAATGCTAATTTAATATCTACATATTTTAGGTAAAATATAGCTCAAATGTCCTAATGAAACCATAATTTTAAAAAAAAATTTTTAAATGCGTTTTAAACAGATATTGGTTAGAAGAAAAATTTGCACCAAGCATAATTCTACTGAGGCCTTGTAGCCATGCAGATTTCAATTCCCATATTGTATTCTGTCTTATTTCAGTGAAATGTGACATATGATTTACCTTAGCAGTACAACAGTGAGTATCCTAATGAACTCAGAGGACTTTACTAATTTATCTCTGTAGCTTTTACCAAACAACAATAAATTTACATACCTCTAAGAACTACAACTTGGAGTAGTACCCCCAAAAAATTCAAAAATACCAAGGAATATAAAAACCAACTAAAAGTTATTGTCTACTATCTAAACTGTTTTCTTATGTCTTGATAAAAAAAAATTAATAGAAAATCCCAAGCTTAAAAACACAAAGTAGAGATCTAAGTCAGAGAGTTTAAACGCAAATGACAAGATTTCAAAAGGCTCAATTAGAACAGTAAGGCTTGAATCCTTGAAGACAACTAAATATATCCAGGTTCCTGAATGACCTGTGATTCAAACAGCACCAAAAAGTAGAAAATGCCATGTTCACACAGAGCATGCAGTCAAATAGCAGCTGCAAGACATTTCACTAAAATAACTACTTTCTAGGCCTCACAGAAGAGTTTAAGTATGATTGACCCTTTGAAAAAACACAGGGTTAGCACAGTTAAAAGTTTACATATAACTTTTGACCCCCAAAAGCTTAACTGCTAATAGCCTACTGACATAACTACTGATGCTCCACATGCTTACCAACAGAAGGCTTACTGATGACATTAACAGTCTACTAACATGTATTTTCTACGTTATATGCATTAAACACTATATTCCTACAGTAAAGTCAGAGAGAAAAAATGTGATTAAGACAAAATTAGGAAGAGAAAATATATTTACTATTCATTAAGGGGAAGTGGATCATCATAAATGTTTTCATCCTCATCATCTTCACATGGAGCAGGCTGAGGAGGAGGAGGAAGAGGAGGGGTTGGTCTTGCTGTCTCAGGGTGGCAGAGGTGGAAGAAAATCTGAGTATGTAAGCAGACTTGGGCAATTCAAAATTGTATTGCCAGGGTCAGCTATAGTAGTAATAAATGATCATCATGACAGTGAAGTTTTTAATCTCTCCAAATTCCTCCCAAAAACCATACACACAAAAAATGCTTTTATACACAGCACTATCAAACAACACAAACGAGCATAAATGAGTTATTTAGCCAACATAGTCCCCACCTTCTGGTGGCTGTGGTTAACTCAGCTCTAGTGTCAGGACTGTGTGAGGTTGGATGGGAAGGGAAGAGACATGAGATGGGAGGGGAAGAGACAAGTAAGTTCCCTACTGACCACACCTGACAGAAGTAACTCCTTCTTACAAAAAGACTCCATCTTCCATTTCATGAGGCACTTTCCCAACAAGGAGCAGACGTTTGGCTGAATCTATACAGACGGCATCCAAACAGACAAGGACGTAACTAGGCACACTCTTCCACTATCGGCCCTCACCAGAGGACTCTGTGGCCAGAAAAGAACAGGGTTTCACCAGCTGAAAGTGGCCGTCTTAGCATCTCGCCATCACTTGTGATAAGCACTCAGCATCTGCCACCAAAGGCTCTGCCCACATCCAGGACCCTGCCTTGCAAGACCCTGACTCTGAAGTGCCCCTGGGGTCAGGCCGGGACATTTGTTTTGTCCATGTCACTCTCTCTGTTCATTAACCATTTTTCCTATTTATTTTGATGTTTAATGTTACTTTGTTTGTTGTAAAATATTTATATATTGATTAAATACACTATCATGCATGGTTTGCAATGTTGATTGACTTGTGGAATGGCTTGAGCCTGTGCCTGAGGTTCTTACTGAGGAGTATGGAACAGGAACCGGAAGTGCTGCAGGGAATCCCCTCCCTCCCCGGAACTCCATGTAGCCAAGGCTTTTATGACTGAAATACCAAATCACAGTCTGACCGCCTTGGTGTGGTGGCTCACGCCTGTAATCCCAGCACTTTGGGAGGCTGAGGTGGGCAGATCACGAGGTCAGGAGATGGAGACCATCCTGGCTAACAGGGTGAAACCCCGTCTCTACTAAAAATACAAAAAAATTAGCCGGGCGTGGTGGCGGCGCCTGTGGTCCCAGCTACTTGGGACCCTGAGACAGGAGAATGGCGGGAACCCGGGGGGCGGAGCTTGCAGTGAGCCAAGATGGCGCCGCTCACTCCAGCCTGGGCGACAGACCGAGACTGTCTCAAAAAAAAAAAAAAAAAGTCTGAACTTGTGGAAAGACACACACGTGTCTGAACCTGGCTATCTCTGACCTTGCACTACTCACGCTACCTTAAAATCCCTAGGAAAAAGGCACCAACAATAATTGACTCAAATAACAGAGGACCCTTTCCTGAGTCTGAGAATGGCCAACAAAATGGGGCCAAATTTTAATTTGCCAATGAATGCAGAAATCTGTACTCAAATTTGTGAGGAACAAGCTGTGGAATTTGAGAATTTCAGAAATATCAAATAAATACTAACAAAAATGACCTTAACCAGAATAAAGCCTCACCTTCAGGGAAAATTACTAGCAATAAAAACCCAAATGAGCAGGTCAGAGCACTGAGTAAGAAGCAAGAATGTTTAAAGAATGGTTGGTGAGAGGGGCTTGCAAAAAGCAAATCAAAAAAGCATTGAAATAACAAAATACCACGTCTAAACCAGAGGAATCTGCCTTGAAAGAGGAGGTCCATGGAGCTCTAGAGTTGACAGGGAAATTGTCCTGAACCAGATTTGGCTCTGAGAGATGGAGAAGAACTGTACACAAAGACCATGTTTCACGTATTCATGGCCACAAGAAAGAAAGGAGCCTGAAGCTGGAAAGCTGAGGCAGTCCTCCACTTCACTCCCCCACCTCCACAAGAACCGCTCTAAATAGCCCAGGGAAGCTCATCCCATTAGGTCTCAGGGAAAAAACTGATATGGTCCAATACCAGACAAATGTATTATGAAAAGAAATAAGAAAATGAACCTACCTTTAACAGAAAAAAAACAACAAACCAAAAAAAAGTGGCAATAAGCAAATGAATAACTCTAATATTATAAAATAAGCCAAATTAAGAGGATCAGAAATAAATAAGCTCAGAAATATGAAAGACTAGACAAAGACACAAAATGAAAACAACAGATCTTAGGAAATAATGAAGACAGACTAAATTTTAAAGAACATAATCATGAATAAACATAATGAAAACCTCAGTGAAAAAATAAGAAAAAGATGGACACAATAAAGATAAATATATTTGGAGGATCAAAACCAAAGCAAAACACACACACACACACACACACACACACAGAAAAAGTAGATGAAAAGCTGTTCTGAAATAAAAGATGTTGTGAATCTACACATATATACATCAGATAGTTGGAAAATTTGACTCAGAACATAAGTTATGATTTGTAGATGATATGGTCTGGTTCTGTGTCCCCACCCAAATGTCATCCCAAATTGTAATCTCTACATGTTGAGGGAGGGACCTGATAGGAGGTGATTGGATAGTGGAGGCATTTAATGGAGGCATTTCCCCGTGCTGTTTTTGTGATGGTGATTGAATTACCATGAGATCTGATGGTTTTAAAGTGTCGTGCTTCCCCTCTCTCTCTCTCTTCTACTCCTACGTAAGGCCTGCCTTGCTTCCCCTTTGCCTTCCACCATAATTTTAAGTTTCCTGAGGCCTCCCAGTCCAGGCTTCCTGTTAAGGCTACAGAACTGTGAGTCAATTAAACTTCTTTTTTATATTAATTACCCAGTCTCAGATAGTTCTTTATAGCAGTGTGAGAATGAGCTAATACAGAAAATTGGTACTGAGAGAAGTGGGATATTGCTATAAAGGTACCTGAAAATGTGGAAATCACTTCAGAGCAGGGTAATAGGCAGAGGCTGGAACAGTTTGGAGGACTCAGAAGAAGACAGGAAGATGTGAGAAGGTTTGGAACTTCCTAGAGACTTGCCGTATGGTTTTGAGCAAAATGCTGATAGTGATGCGAACAATGAAGTCCAGGCTGAGGTGGTCTCAGATAGAGATGAGAAACTTGTTGAGAACTGGAGTAAAGGTCACTTTTGCTATGCTTTAGCAAAGAGAATGGTGGCATTTTGCCCCTGCCCTAGAGATGAGTGGGACTTTGAACTTGCGAAAGATGATTTAATGTATCTGGCAGAAGAAATGTCTAAGCAGCGAAGCATTCGAGATGTGACCTGTTTTTTCTGAAAGGATACAGTTTTAAGCATTCACAAAGAGATGGTCTGAAACTGGAACTTATATTTGAAAGGGAAGTGGAGCATAAAAGTTTGGAAAATTTGCAGCCTGACCATGTGGTAGAACAGAAAAACCTATTTACTTGGGAGAAATTCAAGCTGCAGGCTGCAGAATTTTGCATAAATAAAGAGAAGCCAAATGCTAATAGCCAAGACAGTGGGGAAAATGTCTCCAGGGCATTTCAGAGATCTTCAGAGCAGCCCCTCCCATCACAGGCCTGGAGGCCTAGGAAAGAGAAATAGTTTCATGGGCCAGGCCCAGGGCACTGGTGTTCTGTGCAGCCTCATGACTTGGCACCTTGCATTTCAGCAGCTCCAGCCTTAGCCATGAATAAAAGGGGCCCAGGTACAGCTTGGGCCATGGCTTCAGAAGGTGCATGCTCCAAGCCTTGGTCACTTCCATGTGGTGTTAGACCTGTGGGTGTGCAGAAGAAAAGAGTTGAGCTTTAAGAGCCTCCACCTAGATTTCAAAGGATGTATGGAAAGTAAAAGTCTCTATGGAGCTGTCATAGAGAACCTCTACTAAGGCAATGCAGAAGAAAAATGTGGGTTTGCAGCCCCCACACAGAGTCCCCGCTGGAGTACTACCTAGTGGAGCTGTGAAAAGAGGGCCACCATCCTCCAGACCCCAGAATGGTAGATCCACCAACACCAATGGTAGATCACCATGAGCCTGGAAAAGCCACAGGCACTCAACACCAGCCTGTGAAAGCAGCTGCAGGGGCTGTACCCTGCACAGGCACAGAGATGGAGCTGCCCCCGGCCTTGGGAATCCCGCTCTTGCATCAGTGTGGCCTGGATGTGAGACATGAAGTCACAGGAGATTATGTTGGAGCTTTGAGATTTAATGGTTGCCCTGCTTGGTTTTGGACTTGCATGGGGCCTATAGCCTCTTTGTTTTGGCCTATTTCTCCCATTTGTAATGGGAGCATCTACCCAGTGCCTGTAGCTCCGTTATATCTTGGAAGTAACTAACTAGCTTTTGATTTTACAGGGTCATAGGCAGAAGGAACTTGCCTTGTCTCAGATGAGACTTTGCACTTGGACTTTTAAGTTAATGCTATATATATATATATCATTACTTAAACTCATATATATATGTAATCTCATTACTTAAACTCATATATATATAAAATTACTTAAACTCATATATATGTGCAGAATTTTGCATAAAGAGAAGCCAAATACTAATAGCATATATATCATTTTATATATATATATATATATATATATATATGAGTTTATTAAGTATTAACTCACACGATCACAAGGTCCCACAATACACAATAGGCCGTCTGCAGGCTGAAAAGCAAGGAGAGCCAGTCCGAGTTCCAAAACTGAAGAATATAAAGTTCGATGTTTGAGGGCAGGAAGCATCCAGCATGGGAGAAAGATGTAGGCTGGGAGGCTAGGCCAGTCTCTTTTCACATTTTTTTGTCTGCTTTGTTGTTTCCTTCTCTGGCAGCTGATTAGATTGTGCCCAGCCAGTTTAAGGGTGGGTCTGCCTTTCCCAGCCCAGTGACTCAAATGTTAATCTCCTTTGGCAAAACCCTCACAGATACACCCAGGATTGATACTTTTTGTCCTTCAATGCAATCAAGTTGACATTCAGTATTAATCATCACACCACCCAAATCTTTTCAGATTGTAATCACCCTGTGTCAAGGGAGGAAACTGGTAGGAATTGATTGGATCATAGAGGCAGTTTCCCCATGCTGTTTTCATGATGGTGAGTGAGTTTTCATGAGATCTAACGGTTTAAAAGTGTGGCGCTTTCTCTCTCTCTCTCTCTCTCCCCCCTGCTGCCATATAACATGTGCCTCACTTCCCCTTCACGTTCTGCCATGATTGTAAGTTTTCTGAGGCCTCTTAGCCGCTTCCTGTTAAGCCTGTGAAATTCTGAGTCAAATAAACCTCTTTTCTTGATAAATTACCCAATCTCAGGTAATTCTTTTTTTTTTTTCTTTTTTTTTTTTATTATATTTTAAGTTCTAGGGTACATGTGCATAACGTGCAGGTTTGTTACATATGTATACTTGTGCCATGTTGGTGTGCTGCACCCATCAACTCATCAGCACCCATCAACTCGTCATTTACATCAGGTATAACTCTCAATGCAATCCCTCCCCCCTTCCCCCTCCCCGTGATAGGCCCCGGTGTGTGATATTCCCCTTCCCAAGTCCAAGTGATCTCATTGTTCAGTTCCCACCTCTGAGTGAGAACATGCGGTGTTTGGTTTTCTGTTCTTGCAACAGTTTGCTGAGAATGATGGTTTCCAGGTGCATCCATGTCCCTACAAAGGACACAAACTCATCCTTTTTTATGGCTGCATAGTATTCCATGGTATATATGTGCCACATTTTCTTAATCCAGTCTGTCACTGATGGACATTTGGGTTGATTCCAAGTCTTTGCTATTGTGAATAGTGCTGCAATGAACATACGTGTGCATGTGTCTTTATAGCAGCATGATTTATAATCCTTTGGGTATATACCCAGTAATGGGATGGCTGGGTCATATGGTACTTCTAGTTCTAGATCCTTGAGGAATCGCCATACTGTTTTCCATAATGGTTGAACTAGTTTACAATCCCACCAACAGTGTAAAAGTGTTCCTATTTCTCCACATCCTCTCCAGCACCTGTTGTTTCCTGACTTTTTAATGATTGCCATTCTAACTGGTGTGAGATGGTATCTCATCGTGGTTTTGATTTGCATTTCTCTGATGGCCAGTGATGATGAGCATTTTTTCATGTGTCTGTTGGCTGTATGAATGTCCTCTTTTGAGAAATGTCTATTCATATCCTTTGCCCACTTTTTGATGGGGTTGTTTGTTTTTTTCTTGTAAATTTGTCTGAGTTCTTTGTAGGTTCTGGATATTAGCCCTTTGTCTGATGAGTAGATGCAAAAATTTTCTCCCATTCTGTAGGTTGCCTGTTCACTCTGATGGTAGTTTGTTTTGCTGTGCAGAAGCTCTTTAGTTTAATGAGATCCCATTTGTCAATTTTGGCTTTTGTTGCCATTGCTTTTGGTGTCTATCCCATGAGAGGTCACTGCTCATGCTGCTGGGCAGAAATCTCTGAATCTCTCATGGTTCCAAGTGCTGCCCGATCCCTGAATCATTCTTAGCTCAAATAAGTTCTGCTAAATTTAATGTGTCTAAGAATTTTCTTCTAACAGTTGGAAGAATGGGGTTATTTCTTGCATATGACAAATCTAGTAGCAGGATTTTAAATATGTCTAATGGTACAAAGATTTCTAAGCCTACTGCTCAGGTCTCTTCGTGAAAGTGCTGATGGCTGAAATCTTGGTTTTGGTCAACATTTCCCTTTATTCCTCATCTTTGTCTTCTTTGGATAACATGATCATTTGCCTGGTACTCACTCCCAAGAATGGATTTATGACAAGTATATCTTATGAATTGTTTTCACTCAGTCTTTGGACTTGCTCTGCTGGCACCAGCATCTATCTTTGCTGTGATTAGTGATGATGGTTGCATGACATTGCATGAGAAGCCTGATGCCAATTGAATTCTCATTTCTTTATAAGTGGCCTATCTTGTTATTTGTGTTTTTGTTTCACTTTGCTTTTGCTCTCCTTTCTGAAATTGTTCAGAATCTTCTATTTAACATTGCTGAATGGATTCGATCTTCTTCAATCATTGTTACTCTTTATCATTTTGAAGTCTCAGTTTTCTTTTGAACACTTGAAAATTTTATTTATCTTCCTTTTATTTTTTTACTATGTTCTTTCCTCCATTTTCTCTGCCATTTTATTTTCCAACATTGCTATGAATTAAATTTTGAATCATCTAAATAGATTATCTTTCTCTATTGTTTTTCCTTTTTCATTTTTTCCTCTTTCATCTTTATGCACTAGGAAATTTTCAACTGAAAATTGCAACTCTTTCATTGGAAATTAATTTTTACTTCCAAGACTTCTCTCCAGCCCTCTGTTTCTTTAATGTTTTCCATATAAAATGATCCTATATAAATATAAAATATATTTAAACATTTCTGAGGACACCAAATTGAGATATTTCTGTTTTGTGGAAGTTAAGCTATCTAAATTACTTTTGTTGTGTGGCTATGGTTCATCAGTTCGTTTAGGGTTATCAGGTAGAAAGGCAGATATTGTATTCCCCTGGCCCTCCCTTATATACACTGTAATAATGAAGCTTTCCTCTGAGGAATAAAATTGGAGAGCATTCCAAAAGTACACTTTTCTAAAACTTAACCTTTAAATATTCAAATTCATGTTGCTTAAATATTCAACTGAAAGTCTAGCTTTTAAAACAATCCTCAAGGTGATTCTTATAATCAACTAGGCTGGGAATTCCAGTCTTATAAACCTAGGTAAATTGAAGCAGTCTAATTACAGGGCCAGAGGTGACTCAGTTTATGTTGGATAAACTCTGCAGCAGAATCACCTGAAGATTTTTTTTTCTTTTTAAATATACTTTTTTTATCCATTCCAGAATTGCTAAAGCAGGCTATCTGGTGGTGACACTTGGAGATCTGCCTTATAATAAGCTCCTTAAATGAAACTTAAGCACACAGGTGAGACCCTCCACTGTAATGGAACTCAAGGCTTACCCCAACCCCGAGATTATCTTGTCTTAGCCCAAGGAGCACACGGGACATTAGTCAAGGCCAAGCATGCTGGGCAATGTTGCTTTCAGTGTGCAAGGCATTGGAAACTCTTTAGCATGTCCTCTGGATTATTTCCATGGGACTCTCCTTTTATATGATGACTGTTCGGTTTTTCTTCTGAGTCCACACTATTTTGGAACATCTTTCTCATCCGTTGATATGATGAAAGGAGTGTGGGCTCTACCCTTAGTCTCATACAACATTGAGAAGCCAAACGAATTCCAGAGTCAGGCCCAAAGGAAAGGAAGCCTATGTGGGCTGGCTCAGTTAAGCACAAGGGCTTCCTGTGGCTCAACAGAAGTCAGCAGAGCTCACCAGGGCTATGAACCTACAAAGGAATGGGTTGTCACAGTACTTAGCGTTAAAGAGAACACATTGACTGCTCTACATAAAATAGCACCACCCCACCCATTTATCTCTAATCTCTTTCCTGATTTATTCTTCTTCATGGCACTTATTTCTACTTTATACGGTATATAATTATTTGTTTTCATTGTCTGCCTCCTCTCCAAGTACAATTTAAATTCTATCCAAGTTGAAGATTTGTTTTTTCTCTACTATATCTCTAACATGGTGGGCCTCCGATGAATATATATTGAATTAATACATTTACCTTCATGTGTCTTCTTTGTTTATCTCTTCTGGAGTCCTAACTAAGAACAATAGGCAAAGGATGAGAATAGCTATTGAATATGATCACGAAAGTTGGCTTTGAGAAGAGAAGATACGAAGCTCAAGATTCTAAACACTGGCATTACTAACACCAATAGACAAACATTACGATTAGATTCAACACATTTTCTTTGAAATGTTTTTTAACAGTTCAAGTGTCCAACAGGAAACAACAAATCAATAGGTTTGTATACCTGTTAAGTGAGTACACACTTCTCTTCTTGTTATGATTGTCAATGTGTATACTAAATTCAGAGCCAGTCTTCCTGCAGTTTCAAAACTGGCTCTATTTCCATTCATGATAAATTTTTGAGCTTTATTTGGATGGAGTCACATAAAGTAATGGATGTTCAGTATGAAGGAACTCATTATAAAACACTATGGTAGTCTAATGAGATAATTTTGAAAAAAATAGTAGTTGACAGTTTATTATTGCTGACAACACTGGCAACTTAGATTAGTGTAAGAGTCTCTCACACCAAGAATGGTATTTAAAGCCAGGTAAATTACTAAGAAAGTAAAACAATTTTATGATTTTAGAAACAATAAATTATAAGGATTTTCTTTTAAAAAATGGATCAGATTGAGTTATGGGCCCATTCCATTGTAAGTAAATACAACAGGTAGATACTCTAATTTGTAAATATTTAATATTGAACAAGATAAATGTATGAGACTTGAATTTCTGCAGTTTATAGTTGCAGTCAGCCATGTTCTCAACTTACCGAGATATTTGTCACATAGTCCCTTCTTGTGGTTCTTTATTTAACACCCTAGTGACAACTGCATCTCTTCTCTAACTCCAGCAATGTAAAATCTCTCTGTAGGAATCTTGGTGTTTTCTATCTTACATAATTCAAGGTCATACTCGCTATCAGCATGGCCAGCCAGGATAGACAAGGTCTTTGTAGGAATCTGATCTGCAGCCCTGCAGTCAGCAACACAGAGACACAGACTCCCGAGGAGACAGGATCTGAAGCAAGGCAGGCCAGGGGGAGATTAGGGAATGGACTTCACGAAGGAGCAGCCTCTGCAAAAATGATTTATTGGATGAACACAACAAAAAGACTGAAGGCCAAGCTTTAGTAAGAAAAAAGAAGCTCTTTGCAATGATGATGTAATCATGAGAGGAATTGTGAAGTGAAAGACCTGTGTGGAGGTGGTCAGCTTCTCAGGAGACACTGGTCACCAAGAACATGACTTGCAAAATCAGGTCTGAACCCTGTCAGCCCTTGTGTAGACCATTTAGTTTTACCTTCAAAATACAATGACCGTTCTAACACTGGCAATTGTCTCCACTGCTGCATCATCTGGCCTGGCCTGCATAACCACTACCCTCACTGGGCTTCCCCAGGCCTTTAAACCTTTTTTATAAATTATTCATCCTAACTGCCCTAAAATTGACTTTCCATACAGCATCCAGAATTATCCTTTTGAAGCTTAATCAAATTGATTAAGCCCTGTGGTCAGGGCTCCCCACTTCACTGAGAGTGGGAGAAGGACCTAGCACAGTTTCTGTCCTCTGCACACCATCACCTCCCCACCACACCCCCTTTTCCCAGCAAGCGTCCTCCCCGTTGTCACTCCCCAGCCAGCACATGGGCTTCCCCACCGCACCTCAGACACACAGCGGGCTCCCATGTGAGGGCCTTTGTGCTGACGGTTCCCTCTGCCTAGAATGTTCTTCCTCTCACCATGCTCGTGGCTAATTTCCTCACCCACTTTCAGTCCTCGCTTAAACATTACCTGCTCATGAGCCCACCTTGCCTGCCTGCACCTGCCCACCTCTACCCGGATCTTGGTCTAGTTTTTGCCGTAGCACTTGTTGCTTCTAACGTATTGTATAATAGACTTGTTTGCTTTTATTATTGCATATTGTCTTTCTCCCATAAACAAGACTGTAAGTTACATTAGACCGGAGATTTCTGTTGGAACAGATCTGAATAAGCCTTGCTGTTATTCTTAGCATATTTCACCATCCTCAGCTCTTTTTAGAGTTTTTCATTTCCAGGGACAATCTCTGTTCCTGCCCGTCTCTACCCCTGATCTTGGTCTAGTTTTATCCATAGCACTTGTCACCCCTAATATATTCTATAATAGATTTGTTGCTTTTATAATATAATTGCACACTGTCTTTCTCCCACAAACAATACTGTAAGTTACATTAGACCAGCAGTTTTTGTGGGAACAGATCTCAATAAACCCTGATATTATTAACATATTTCACAATTGATCTTCAGCTCTTTTTAGAGCTTTTGGTTTCCAGACACCCTTATAAATTCTGACCTTTGTTTTATATCTTTACATTTTTTGTTTACATTCACCTATATATAAGAAGTTAAATCTAATTTAATAGGAAATGATCGATGCAGTCACTTTTGGTGTCTTTACATGATTTTGTCTGTTTCTTCTCACTGGCATTACCTTCCACTGCATTGTCAATATCATGCTTTTGAAAGGCTTCTCGTTTCCCTGCAGCTGAGTGACTGCGGGACTCTTAATTTATAAAGACAACCGCCCGGTCTAAGTGATGGGTCTAAACGTGGCCTTCCTCACTTACGCAGATTCCAGAGACTGCAAGCACTGAACGTTGACACTTTAGCAGGAAGTACTCCTCATTGTTTTCACAAATAAAGGAATGATGTTGTCACAAAGGTAGGGTGAACATTCCTCGGGCATTCAGCTTTAGCAGGGTAAGATTTCCACATGTCTGAATATCTGGGGTCAACGACAGGCACATTTTCTCTGTGTTATGAATTATGTGAGACAAGCACGAAGCTTCTCCCACCAAACTAGGCCGTCTCACGACAATTCTCACAACAATGCCCCTTGGCTTTCTCCCACCACGGTCTCCCCTTCAGAACCTGCTCACTGGGGTCCTGCGTGTATTTGCATCTGCCACCCTGTGCTCCTGTGACACCAGATTCTTTAGAAACATGATCACGCAGTTCCGCGGACACATCCTCATCACGACTTTCTTCTCAATACGTATTGGTGTTACCTGATATATCATGTTAATTTCCTTTTGTTAAAATTGAATGACTCTTCACATACTCTGAGACTAGATTCTCATAGGCAATGTCCTCCTGAGAGTCACTGGGTGCTGTCCTACTAATTCTTCCTCTTTCGGTGCAGCAGATATCATTTCTTCAAAGTGAATTTCACAATAAAATGTCTCTAGCCATGAATCCATCATTTTGTTTAAAATCCATGTCCAGATAGCCAAATTTTGTTGTTTGAGATCTTCCATGTAAACTGTTGATTAATGTCAATCTTTTCTTTATCATTTCACTATTACAAACTTAAACTTGAAAAGAAATTAAAACACAATCTTTCCTCCAACTTCTTCAGTACTCATTTCAAAACATAAAAATTGTGGAGAAAAATTATCAAAGAAGAAAAGCCAGTATAAATGTACTTTAAAATGAAAAGACATAAATACGATAATTTTAGTAATTTCTCAGAAACAACTATTAAAAAATACAAATGTAGTAGTTGTGCTAATGAAATTACTCAGTCTGGAAAAGCTTTTAGAGATTTACATGCTACTTAGACTGAATTATGGGTCATCTATCAAACATAGGAAGAAACGAATTCTGGGAGGTGGGGTATAATGCCACTATTTAAACAATTTCGTGTTGAAGAATAATGAAGCCAAGATCATCATTCATAAAAGTAGCCTGTTACAGACATGCTTGAATTTCTTGCTTGTTAGAGAATACATGACGAAACGGCAGACCGACTCAGTTCTGCCTCGCCGAGGTCACCTCAGCACTCACAGACCTTCCAATTTTCAAATTTAGTGTCTCAAACACATTGTTGACTTCTTTCTATTCAGAATTTAGCAAACTATAAGGATGGTAAACATTGTATTCTGCTTTATTAAGTTGAACATACTAGTTTAATTAGTTTGATAATAAATTGTATAGATTCATAGCTTCTGGAAAGAATCAAAGACATTTGTGTACTCCAACAAAATGGATGTCTCTCCTAAATACATCTTGAATCTTGACAGTTATATGTAAAGGGACTGAGGGAAAAGGACTCGTGGGTGACCTTGAGAGGCTACTCGGAATAACTTGCACTATTTAATTTCTGAGCAAGTTAGGACCAGCTTGCCTTGAGAGTCCCTCAGTCTCTTCTTGTTGACGGACCTCTCTCTGCCTTCTGTGTACTGTGAGCTTTGAAAATGTACAGCGACTGGAATCCTTTTGCTACCAAACATATTGGAAACCCACAGACATGATTATACTTCATGGTTTTATGTGTTTCATCAGCCAGTGACATCATGATGGATGAGAATGTTCTGCCAAGAAAAGTCAAAATTTCCTAACAGTAAGGTATTCACAGTAATCACATGTACTAAGTGTCATTTAACCTAAACAATGATTTGAACATAATCCAGATCCAAAGTAGAGAAAAAAATAATCTCAACTGCCAAGCTTATTATAACAAGACATTTGATTCAGAGCAAAGCACTGCTGGGATTCACAAACTACTAAAAGTTAAATAGAATCCTTTGATATATATGGCGGGAATATGCTCTTTTGTTTTTCTATTACTATCTCATCTGATGAGGCATCAAACATCTCACTGGGAAAACAGGGGAAAAAAACCTAGTAAATACTACTTTGCTTTTTAACGTTCTTCTTTTATCTGTGAATCATGAAAGTAGTACAGCAATAAGTAAATGAGCTGAGTGGTGTGTGCAGAAAACAGCATTCTTCCAAAACTGCTTCTTTGAGAGATAAAAACTCATGGATTAATGTGTCCAAGGGGAGATTAAAGCAAGTCCACAGAGTTGCTCTGAGACAAATAGGTATTACACTTCACCAGAAAGGGCTTTTTATCAAGCATAGTTGTTTAGATAAAGTACAATCAACGAATATAAACTGGATACACACTGCACAATTTTTCTATTAACACTGAGTTTTAATCTTTAAAGATCACATTGAGTAACAGGTTCCTTAAAAGTCACACTCTGTGGACAATTGCCTCGGAGAACAATGACCCAATCCTCATAAATTGTGTTTAATAAAAAGCAGAATGAGCCATGATTGGGTTATTTATGAGACACTGAGGAGCAGCTGCTCGGTGCTCTAAATGGGTTCCGCCTCCAGCAGTTGTCGAGACCAGATGGGAAAGTGACAAGCTCCACTTCATACGTCACGGCATCAGCATGGTCATAAAAGAGTCCACAGCAATTCGCTTTTGAACAGAAGCCACCTGTTTACTATAAACACACCTCCTATTTCTCAAACCGTACTTTTAATTTTCAACTTGCACCAGAAAGGTAGCACCCCTTCAAGTTCAAAGCTGCCAGGCTGCAAATCAATCGTGAGTGCTTGAGGAGTTCAAGTCTCTGTGGTAGAATTTGGACAGTTTTAAAACTTTAATGTGTCCAAAGCTTGGCTGTAAATGATCCAATACATCTTCTCTTAAAAGGAGGTTTTGTCATAATTATAATTTCAGTTGGCATTTTCTTTGGCTCTCGCTTTATTCTAAAACTATGCTTATTAAAAACAGACTCTTTACTCCTTTGGTTATTAGAAACAGATTCATTATGCCCTCTACTTTATCTCAGCATACACAATCTATAATGGAAAACCAAAGATTTGGCTCTGGCCTGTAGCTGTAACTTCTTCACAGAAAGAAGGACTGTTTCCCTGGCATCTGGGGCCCCTCGCTGTTCATTACGAAGATCACTGGTGTCTCTAGATATCTCAGATAGTTTAGCAATGATCATATGTCTCATAGAAGAAAAAAAATTACTTTAAAAAGTTGGAGCTAACACATAAATCCAAAAATCAAAGATAGGCATCACTGGAGTATCAATTCATATTACTGTGCTATAAATCTATTACAGCAGATGCAATCTCTCTCTGAGCCAAAGCATTCAGCACACGAATGACGCAAAAGCAGAAAAAAAAAAAAAAAATCTTATTTGGATGATGAATTCTACAAGAAATTTATGGTATAGCTCAGTTTTTCTATTATAGGTTTTATTAGGAGCCTGGGATTAAACTTGGATCCCTTCAGGATCTAACGTACAGATTATTTTTCTTGCCCTGTTTCATTTTGTCTACAAACTTTCCCACTGAGGTAACAGTGCTAAATTCAGAGCACGTGAAGGATATTTCCTGTAGTAATATTTTTAAAAGGAAGCAGGAAGGGAGGCTTCATCAGTAGGGCTGAAGCATAACATGGGTTAAATGGACATCTCTCTAGTTGCCTATTATGTAGAAGAAAAATACATGAATGTAGAGGGCAGCTCAGTTCCTGCACCAAGTTGATCTACTTGCCTGTGCTGGAGGGTCTTAAAGAGTTTAATACTCATACATTTTTGCTTGTGTTTTACATTTTATATCTGTGTCGTGGCAACTTTTTACATTTCTAGTTTCAAGTTTGGCCTAACTGAGAAAACAAGGCAGTGCGATCAGTGCTAGGGACGACTGACAGCTCAGGAAGTGAGTGGGGAGGTGCTGCTCTGGCTGCTCAAACAGTCATTACATTGTTAGATTACGCATCGTCAGGTAATCCCATCCAGTGTCACACATGCCATCCACTCATTTAACAAACATCTTCCGCTATGCAAATAAACTGCAAACAATTTTTTTTTATTATACTTTAAGTTCTAGGGTACATGTGCACAACGTGCAGGTTTGTTACATATGTATATATGTGCCATGTTGGTGTGCTGCACTCATTAACTTGTCCTTTACATTAAGTCTATCTCCTAATGCTATCCCTCCCCCCCTCAAGGTGGAAATAGATCAAATTTCTTGTAAATTATTACAGTGATTGAACACACAGCACAAAACCCACTTTTTTTCTCACTCCCTCCCCTGAATTCCCACCACAAACATTCTGAAATCCAGACTAAAAAACCAACTAGCAGGTACTCTAATGTAGGCCTAGAGGTCACACAGCCGACTGCATTTTCATCTCCAGGATCCAGCACCTTCCTGCATTTGACCATATTTTCATCTGCTCCACTAAGCAACTTCTATGGGAGCCACAGACATCATTTTGCACACACGGGCTGGTGGCAACTCACCTATCATTTCACAGCAAGCCCTGTCATGCTGTTTCCCAGCTTATAAGAAACAAATATCTCATCACATATATATTCCAAATAAGTGGTGAAAAATAAATGTTCTTGACTTTATGCATTTGACCAAATAACATGAAAATATTTCTAATAGTATGGCATATGGATGCAAAGAATAAAATTAAAAGAACATTGCTTTTGTGGGAAAACAGGTCGTATCTCACTTAGAGACAAATGTAAGAACTGCATTTCTTCTTCTACAATAATACCTTAGGTTTGGTAATGGTAGCCAGAAACTTTCCCCAGTAAATCCTGCACGAGTTCATTGTTGAAACATTTCTAAGAAATCTTCATTCAATAGAAGACTTGCTTTCACAATTCAAAGAGCACTTGTTTGCTAATGCAACTGTTTTCTTAACTCCTGAGGATGGGAGAAGGACAATACATGCTTCTCAGAAAATAAAACCTGACAATCTCGTTTTTATAACATTTTGTTGTTTGATATACGCAGTGGTTTATAAGTCACGAGCACACGCTCCTAGCACCTGTCACTATTAACATTCCAATTTTTCAGCTGAGAAAGCAAAAAATAGGAGTTATATGGTACTACTGACAAAATCTAGTGAAATGCAGGATTGCTTTTGAATTGAAATAACTCACTATTAATTCAAAAGTTTTATCAAAATAGATAAGACATGACAAATCAGATTATGTTCAGATAGCTTTTTTTTGGCCCCAATCTGATGTTTTTACAAGTTTATGAGTAAAACAAATTTTGCCTTAAAAATCTCAATAAATAATAGTTTATTTTTTAAATGTGGGCATTTACAGAAAATCTTTACTATGCTTTATAGCTTTGCATAATTAGAAATAAATATATTTTCATGTAATTATTTATGACTTTTTGTTTTGAAGAAATTAAATGAATTCAAAGCAATTCTTAGGGTTCATGTTTATGCAGTGCCCACTTGAGCATCACTAATGCTACATAACTCAATAAAGTTTTTTTATATTACTGACACAGATAGAGCCAAAACAATTAAAATTATGAAACAGTTAGTTTCATTGCCTAATTCTATAATTAAAAGCTGTTATTAATATCATTATATAAATATTTATACATAAAGTTATCTAATGTTGCTCATTATTTTATAGCAACATTCTACAGCCAGGAGAGCTTTGCTGCTAGTTGCATATTGTGTAGGATGATTGCATATTGTGTAGGGATAGGCAACGTGGCCTATTGATGTCTAAGGTATGCATTAACTCTTATTGTTAAGATTTTAACAACACAGAATGACAGAGAATATTATAATAGCTCTTTTTCACTGACATCTTTTCACCTAAGACTCAACAAACTCATGAGATAGGTATTATTTTATTTTACAGATGCAAAAGCTGAGGCACTAATGAGTGAAATAACTTGCCTAACAGTACCATTAAGTGGCAGACTCAGGACACAAACCAAAGCTGTGTGGCCTCAGAGTCACATAATCATGATTCTCAAATCTTAACGTGCATAAAAAACATCTGTTTCTGGCCAAGATGGAGCAAAAAAGTTTCCAGATTTATCCTCCTGCCTGAGTCAATTGACAGAGTACACAAAATATACAAAACAACATTTTTTCACAATATTGGGCATCAGGCAACGAAGAACAGTGGATGAGAGATGAGAAACACGTGGGATGAGCCCTGTGCTTGTCCTAGCTTGCTGCCCTGTGGGCGTGACCAGCAGGGGGTGCCGTGAGGGAGATGTGGGTGATGATCAGTAGTCTCCCACAATTAGACAGACTGAGCTGGAGACTGGAAGTGTGAAGAGAGCCGGAGTTTTCTGGACAGAATACTGGAAAGGAGAAAGCTGCACAGGCAGGACTTCGGAGAACTTCAGAAAGAGCCCCTTGTATATTCAGTTGCTTACTATTTAAATGCATGTGTATGGTAAAATTACACAAGGCCTAGAAAACCATCAGAAATAAGCACCAAAGCACAAAAAGGAGTGGACATAATGCCTATTCTCACTAACCATATTAGAAAACTATATTTTACTGGGCATTGGATAAGGTAGTCAAACAGATCTTGCCCTGGTAATGAGGAAAAATAGCTCTAGACTAAGTATATTAGTATCAGCTAATAGAGCAGAAAATAAAGATCCAATGAATTATATTATTTTCAACTGTGTCTCAGAACGAAGCTTAAGAATATATTAGGAAATTATCCAATACCCAAAGAAGGTAAATTTCACAGTGTCTGATATCTAAACAAAAATGATGAGACATTAAAAGAAACAAAAATATACTACGCATAGTGACAAGAAAAATCAATCATTCAAAGCTGATGTATAATGAGCACAGATTTAGTAGAAAGAGGGATTAAAAGTGGAATCCACACAGCTAACATCATACTGAATGATGAAAGCCTAGATGTCTTCCCACTAAGATAAAAAATAAGAGAAGAATTTTTACTCTTGTCACCACTTTACTCTATACCCTGCACTGAAGGCTGTAGCCAAAGCAGTTAGACAAGAAAAAGAAACAAATTCATCCACTTTGAAAGGAAGTAAAGCTATATCTCTTCATAGATGACTTGATCTTATATATAGAAAATCCTAAGGAATTCACTAAAACATTATTAGACCATATAAGTGAGTACAGCGAGATTGTTAGGATATAAGATCAATGTACAAAATCATTTGTATATGTAGACACTTGCAATAAACAATCCACAAAAAATAAAATAAAATAAAATAAAATTCACAACAGCTTCCAAATGAATTTTATAACTTAGGAATACATTTAGCGAAATCACTGAAAATCTTATACTCTGAAAACTATAAAACATTTCTGAAAGAAATTAAAGAAAGCATAAATAAATGGATAAATAACTGTTTATGAGTCAAAAGACCCATATTTAATATTGTTAATTTAATATTGTTAAAGTGAAAGCATTCCCTAAACTGATGTACAGATTCAATGCATTCCCTAACAGATTTCCAGCTGATTTCTTTGTATTCACTGGTAAGCTTATGCTAAAATTTATACAAAATTGCAAGGGGCTCCAAATAGCCAAAACCTGAAAAAGAAGAATTACATAAGAAGACTCACATTTCCCAGTTTCAAAAGTTACTACAAAGAAACGGTGAGTAAGACAGTGCTGTCTTGGCACAACAATAAACACAGAGATCGATGTAATCAAATTGAGAGTCCGAACTAAAACCAGGCCTCTACGGTCGACTTATTTTCAACAAGGATTCCAAGACCATTCAATGTGGGAAAAAGTCTTTTTAACTAACGATGCTAGGCCAAGTGGACAACCACATACAGAAGAATGAAGCTGGACTCCTGCTGTGTTAGTCCATTATTGCGTTGCTGGGAAGCAATACCTGAGGCTGGGTAATTTATAAATAAGAGTGGTTTATTTCGGCCCAAGTTTCTGCAGGGTGTATGGGAAGTGTGGTGCTGGCATCTGCTTCCAGTAGCTACAATCATGGCAGAAGATGAGAGGGGAGCTGGTGTCACATGGCAAGAGACGGGAAGGGAGTGGGAGTGAGAGAGCGTCACACTTTTTTGAACAACCAGATTTTGCATTAACTCAGAGTGAGAGCTCACTTCTTACCATGAGGACACCAAACCATTCATGAGGAATCTGCCCTCATGACCCAAATACCTCCTGCCAGGCCCTTCCTCCAAAGTTAGGAATCACATTTCAATGTGAGATTTGGAGGGGGTCACACATCCAAACTACATCATTCTGCCCCGACCCTACAAATCTCAGGTCCTTCTCACATTGCAAAACAATCATGCCTTCCCAGCAGTCCCCCCAAATCTTAACTCATTTCAACATTGACTCAATTTAAGAAGACCAAAGTCTCCTCTGAGACCCCAGGCAGGTTCTTTTCACCTATAAGTCTCTAAAATAAAAACCATGATATTTACTTCCAAGATGCTATGGCGGTGCAGGCATTGGGTACACATTCCCATTCCAAAAGGATGAAATTGGCCAAAAGAAAGGGGCTACAGGCCTCACACAAGTCTGAAACCCAGCAGAGTGGACATTAAACCTTAAACTCCAATATAATCCTTGAATCCGTGTCTCATTTCCTGGGCACACTGGTGCAAAGGTTGTGCTTCCAATGCCTTGGGCAACTTCACCCTTGTGGCTTTGCAGGGTGCAGCCCCTATGGCTGCTCTCACAGGTTGGAGTTAAGCGACTGCAGCTTTTCCACTCTGAGGTTCTGCTGCCGGTGGTTCTATCATTCTGGGGTCTGGAAGGTGGTGGTCCCTTCCCACAGATCCACTAGGCAATGCCCTGGTGGGGACTCTCTACGAGGACCCCAACCTCACCTTCCCTCTTGGCACTGCCCTAGTAGAGGCTCTCTGTGGGGACTCTTCCCCTGTCGCAGGCTTCTGCCCGGGCACCCAGGCTTTCTGTTACATTCTCTGAAATCTAGGTGGAAGCCGCCAACCTTCCTTCACCCTCGCACTCTGTGCGCCTGCAGGCGGAACATTGCATGGAAGTTGTGCAGGCTTACAGTGGCTGGTGTGATCCAAAGCAGCAGCCTGAGCTGTACCTGGGACTCTCTGAGCTGAGACTGGAGTCAGAGTGGCCTGGGTACAGGAAGCAGCCTCCTGAGGATGTGCAGGGCCGAAGCACCCTGGACCTAGCCCCTGAAACCATTCTTTTCTCCGAGGCCCCTGAGCCTGCGATGGGAAGGGCTTCTCAAAGGCTTCTGAAATGCCCTCAAGACCTTTTTCCTATTGTCTTGGCTATTAGCGCTTGGCTCCCTTTTAGTCATGAAAATCTCTCGAGCAAGTGGTTGCTCCTCAGCCTGCTTGGATTCTTTCTCCACCACAGGGCCACGCTCCCAATTTTTGAATCTTCTACACTCTACTTCCCTTTTAAATATAAGTTCCAACTTTAAGTAATTTCTTTGCTCCCACATCTGAGTGTGGGCTGTTCAAAGTAGCCAGGTCATGCCTTGAACACTTTGCTGCTTAGAAATTCTCCCTCCAGACACCCTAGGTCATCACTCATAAGCTGAAACTTGCACAGATTGTAGCACGTGAACACAATGCAGACAAGTTCTTTGCCAGGGCACAACCCGGGTGAGCTTTGCTCTAGTTCCTAATAAGTTCCTCATTTCTATCTGACACCACATTAGTCTGGCCTTCGTTGTTCATACTTTATCCGCATTTTGATTACAACCATTTAACTTTTCCCATTTGCCCGAAAACACTCACTGGTGGCTCTTGTGACTGTAGCATTAACCCCAAGATAACTTTGCCGCAAAAATTTCGCTTTTATTACTATTTTCACATCACACTAGAATATTGACTTTGGAAACAAAAGACTTCATCTTTATTCTGTTGTACCCTTCTGTTTTTAGTACTGGTATTTCCATTTACAAAATAGAGTAATTCTCAGTGGCTGAAAATGTCAAATCCTAGAAAATGTAGCATTTCTACACTTGATGTTAACAATGTTCTCAAACAGGTGTTTGCCAAAGATTTATGTGATGAATTTCATTTTTCCAAAAGAGATGATTCTGATGATTCAGATGATTTTGGTGTTAGTTCTGTTTAGAAATAACTTCAAGGACAGTTTTTGTGTTTTATTTTCACGTTGAAAATTAGATTTGCTTCAGCCTCAGAGTGTGTTTATGTAAAATTAAATGAGTGCTGGCAGCACGTTGCACTTTCTTTCTCAATAGGAAAAGTGTTAACCAATCTCTAAGAAGTTCTAAAGCTTCCCTCATCTTTCTGTCTTTTTCTAAGCTCTCAAACTCCTCCAGTCTCTGCCCATTATCCAGTTCAAAAGCCACATTTTTACTTACCACTGAAATATCTTTATAGCAATATCCCCCTCCTCAGCACCAATTTTCTGTGTTGGTCTATTTTTGCATTACTGTAAATAAATATCTGAGACTGGGTAATTTATAAAGAAAAGTGATGGATTTTGGCTGACTGTACTGCAAGCTGAGCAAGAAGCATTGTGTACGTATCTGCTTCTGTTGAGGCCTTCAGGAAGCTTACAGTCATGTTGGATGGCAAAGCAGGAGCTGGTGTGTCACACAGTGAGAAAGATAAAAAGAGAGGGAGCGAGAGAGAGAGAAGGCATGTGCCATACTCTTTTAAACAAGCAGATTTTACATGAATTCGGAGCAAGAACTCATTCATTACTGCAGAGGCCCAAAGCCATTCAAGAGGGATCCACCGCCAGGACCTAAATACCCTTCACGGGGCCCACTTCCAACACTGGAGATTACATTTCAACATGAGATTTGGAAAAGACACACAACCAGACCATATCACCTGGTTTTTATTATATTAAAATATATTAACAAAAATTAACCCAAAATGGATCAAAGACCTAGATGTAAGAACAAAACTGTAACATTCTTGAAGGAAAATATAGGAGTAAAATCTTCATGACTTTGTATTTGGCAAAGAATTATTGGATGAGACATCAAAAGCACAGCATAAAAAGAGAGAAATTGATAAATTGAACTTCAAATTAATTAAAAACTTTTGTGCTAAAAAGAAATCAGGAAAATAAAAAAGATTACATGCAAAATGAAAAAAGTCATAAGTCATACTCATAAGGGGCTTATACACAGAATATGTGAAGAACCCTTATAACTCAATAGTAAAAAAAATGAAAATTGGGCAAAGAATCTGGAATGATGTTTCCTTAAATAAGGTATATAAATGGCCAATAAGTGCATAAAAATGTTTGCTCAACACCTATGGTTTTGTGCTCATTAACTATCCCCATTTCCCGTCCCCTACTACTCTTCCCAGTGTCTGGTAATGACCATTTTACTCTCTATCTCCATGAGTTCAATAATTTTAATTTTCAGTTCCCAAGTGAGAACATGTTAAATGTATCTTTCTGTGCCTGTTATCAGAAAAATACAGATCAAACCAAAATTAGATACCATGTCATACTCACTAGGAAGGCTAGAATAAAAATTAAGATAACAATTTAAAAAGATGAAGATGTCAAGAAATGGGAGCCCTCAATAATGCTGGTGGTAATAGAAAATCATCCATTCACTTTGGGAAAAACAGTCTTACAGTTTCTCAAACAACTAGATGCAGAGTTATCATTTGACAGAAATTCTACTCCTAGGCACAGATGATCCTCAATTTCTGACGAGGTTGCATCCCAATAAACTCATCCAAGGTTAAAAATGCATTTAATGTTTGCAATACAGCAGATTGTCCCTGATGCTGCAAACATAATACTCATTCAGTAAAATCCATAACCCCATCATAAGTCATAAGGAGCTCCTTTGGTTTCAATAAAGTTATGTCCTGATAAACCTATCATAAAGTTAAAAATTATAACTTGAACCATTGTAAGTCAGAGACCATCTATATATGCCCAGAAGAAATAAAAACATATTTCTACATGAAAAGGTATACACAAATATTCATAGCAGTATTATTCATAATAGCCAAAATGTGGACACAACTCAATGTCAATCAATGGATGAATGTAGCAACAAAATGTGTTATATCTATATTATGGAATAGCATTCAGCCATGAAAAGAAATGAGGTTCTGATGTGTGTTTTGAAACAGATAAACCTTGAAACCATTACGCTAAGTGAAAAATGTTACAAAATACTATCTATCATTTGGGTCTATGATACCATTCATATGAATATCCAGAATAGGGAAGTCTATAGAAACAGAAGGGGTAGTATGGGTTGTTTAGAGCTGAGTAAAGGCTGTCAAGTGAATAGTGTGGTGGTA
Source organism: Macaca thibetana thibetana (assembly GCF_024542745.1). Lineage (NCBI taxonomy): Eukaryota > Metazoa > Chordata > Mammalia > Primates > Cercopithecidae > Macaca > Macaca thibetana. The sequence goes on along the minus strand of NC_065582.1, from coordinate 773,910 downwards.
CCTGAAGGATACATAAGTTCTTCTTTAGGTAAAGAAAATGCGGCCGGGTGTGCTGGCTGACGCCTGCAATCCCAGCCGTTTGGGAGGCCGAGGTGGGCAGATCACGAGGTCAGGAGATTGAGACCGTCCTGGCTAACACAGTTAAATCCCGTCTCTACTAAAAATAGAAAAAAATTATCTGGGCATGGTAGCAGGTGCCTGTCATCCCAGCTACTCAGGAGGCTGAGGCAGGAGAAAGGAGTGAACTCAGGAGGCAGAGCTTGCAGTGAGCCGAGATGGCGCCACTGCACTCCAGCCTGGGTGACAGAGCGAGACTCCATTAAAAAAAAAAAAAAAAAAAATGCTTTAAAATTGATGATGGCTTCACATATATGTGAATTTACTAATAACCATGGAATTGTACACTATAAATGGTTAAATTGCATGTATAAAATTATATTTCATAAAGCTATTAAGAATATATAATCCATTTATTCAAAAAGGTAAAAGGAATACTTGTAGTGTTAAGTGCAGACGTGGAAGATATTAAAAATGCAAACAGAGCATCTAGAAAAGAACACAATATTGCAGATGAAATATGCTGAACAGTGTTAGCAGCAGATTAGCATCATGGAAGACTAGTGAAGTACAAGGTACAGCAAGAGACACCATCCAAAATGGAAACTGGAAAGAAAAAAGGATTCTTTATTTTTTATTTTTGTGGGGACATAGTAAGTGTATAAGTTTATGGGTACATGAAATATGCTGATGTACATATCAGGCATACAAAGCATAATAATCATATATAGGTAAATGAGACATCCATTCCTTCAACGATTTATCCTTCATTCGTATTACAAACAATCAGATTATATACTTTTAGTTATTTTTAAATGTACAATAAGTTATTATTGACTACAGTCACTCTGTTGTGCTATCAAATACTAGGTATTATTCATTCTATCTATGTTTTTGTACCCATTAACCTTCCCCACTTCCCCCACCCTGCTACTCTTCCCACTATCTGGTAATGACCATTTTACTCTCTATCTCCGTGAGTTCAATAATTTTAATTTTCAGTTCCCAAGTGAGAACATGTGAAATGTATCTTTCTGTGCCTGGCTTATTTCACTTAACGTAATGATCTCTGGTTCCATCCATGTGGTTGCAGACAACTGGATCACATTCTTTTTATGGCGAATAGTACTCCATTGTGTTAATGTATCACATTTTTTATTCATTCATCTGTTGATGGACACTTAGGTTGCTTCCAAATCTTGGCTATTATGAATAGTGTTACAATAAATAGGGGAGTGCGGACATCTCTTTGAAAGGAAAATGATTTCCTTTCATTTGAGTATATATCTGGCAGTGGGATTGCTGGATCCTATTATGGAAGTTCTATTTTTAGTTTTTTGAGGAACCTCCAAACTGTTCTTCAGAGTAATTGTATTAATTTACATTTCCAGCAACAGTGTATGAGGGCTCCTTTTCTCCACATCCTTGCCAGCATTCATTATTGCCTATCTTTTGTATAAAATTCATTTTAACTGGGTTGAGATGATATCTCAATATAGTTTTGATTGGCATTTCTCTAATGATCAATGATGTTGAGCACCTTTTCATATATCTGTTTGCTGTTTCTATGTCTTATTTTGAGAAATATCTATTTAGATCTTTTGCGCATTTTAAAATCAGATTATTAGATTTGTCCCTATTGCATTGTTTGAGCTCTTTATATATTCTGGTTATTGATCCTTTGTCAGATGGGTAGTTTGCTAACATTTTCTCCCATTCTATGAATTGTCTCTTTGTTGATTGTTTCCTTTGCTGTGAAGAAGCTTTTAAACTTGATGTGATACCATTTGTTCATTTTTGCTTTGGTTGCCTGTGTTTGTGAAATATTGCTCAAAAATCTTTGTGGAATATTATTCAAGAAATCTTTAACAGTGCAATGTACCAGAGAGTTTCCTCAATTTTTTCATTTAGCAGTTTCATAGATTGAAGTTCGTATTTTTAGTCAATTTTGATTTTATTTTCATATGTGGTAAGAGATAGAGAGATCTAGTTTCACTCTTCTGTATATGAATATCCAGTGTTCCCAGCACCATTTATTGAAGAGGATGTTCTTTCCCCAATGTATGTTCTCAGCACCTTTGTTAAAAATGAGCTTACTGTAGGTGTGTAAATTTGTTTCTGCGTTCTCTACTCTATTCTATTGGTCTATGTTTCTGTTTTAATGCCAGTACCATCCTGTTTTGATTACTGTAGTTCTGTAGCATAATTTGAAATCAGTTATTGTGATATTTCCAGTTTTCACTCAGGATTGCTTTGGGTACTCTGGGTCTTCTGTGGTTCCATGTAAATTTTAGAATTTTTTTTTATTTTTGTGAAAAATGTTATTGGTACTTTCGTAGGGATTTCATTGAATCTGTAGATTGCTTGCCAAAGTATGTACATTTTTAACAATATTCATTCTTACATTCCAAGAACATGGAATATGCCTCCATATTTTGTGTCTTCTTCAACATTTTTAATCAATGTTTTATTGTTTTTATTATACAGATCTTTCACTTCATTGGTTAATTTTGAGATATTTTATTTTATTTGTAGTTATGGCAAACGGGAGAATTTCTTGATTTCTTTTTCAGAGTGTTTACTGTTAGCATATAGAAATGCTACAAATTTTTGTATATTGATTTTGTTTTCTGCAACTTTACTGATAATTTGTTTATCAGTTCTGATAGTTTTTTGGTGGAGTCTTTAGGTTTTTCCATATATAAGATTATATCTGCAAACAAGGATAATTTGACTTTTTTTGTTCTAATTTTGATGCCCTTATTCCTTCCTCTAATCTGATTGTTCTAGCTAGAATGTCCAATACTATGTCGAATAACAGTTGTGAAAGTGGGCGTCTATGTTATGTTCCAGATCTTGAGGAAAGGCTTTCAGTTTTTCCCCATTCAGTATGATCCTAGCTGTGAATCTATCATATGTGGCTTTTTGTGTGTTGAGGTATGTTTCTTTTATACTCAAGTTTTTGAGACTTTTTATCATGACGAGATGTTGATTTTTATCAAATGCTTTTTTAGCATCAAGTGAAATGATCACATGGTTTTTGATTTGCATATGATGAACCATCCTTGTATCCCTGGGATAAATTTCACTTAAATATGATGAATAATCTTTTCAATGTTTTGTTTAATTCAGTTTTCTACTATTTTGTTAAAAATTTTTGCATCAAGGTTTATCAAGTATAAACATTACTTTTCTTTTCTGGTTTTTTTTTTTTTTTTTTTTTTTTTTAATGTTTCTTTGTTTGGTTTTGGTATCAGGGAATACTGTCCTCCTAAAATGAGTTTGGAAGTATTCTGCCCATCCTCAGAATAATTTAAAGAGGATTGATATTAGTTCTTCTTTAAATGTCTGGTAAAATTCAGCAGTGAAGCCATCGGGTTCGAGACTTTTCTTTGCTGGAAGACTTTTTATTACAGCGTTGATCTCGTTACTTATTACTGGTCTGTTTAAGTTTTGGATTTCTTTCTGGTTTAATAGTGGTAGGTTGTATGTGTCTAGCAATTTATTCATTTCTTTCAGGTTTTCCAATTTATTGGCATGTAGTTGCTCATAGTAGCCTCCAATAATTCCTTGCATTTCTACATGGTATCAATTGTTATGTCTCCTTTTTCCTCTGATTTTATTTATTTGAGTCTTCTCTCTTTTTTCTTAGTTAATCCAACTAATTTTCCTGTATATAACAATTGCAAAAGTCTGCATAAAATATTTTTTTATAAAAACAACTATTTGGGGGACTTAGAGGGGCAACCAAAAAATGGGCAAAAACTAAAAGTGAGGCAACTCTTGGCAGAGGATTTCAACAGGTGAGATTTGCAAGTTTGCAACTTTTTGCCTCTGACAGTCTTCAAGCCAGACAAAACAGGATGCCCGAAAGCTGTGTTCTTTACTGGCTTCAAACTTCAGAATATAAAGGGTCATGTTGACAAGGAGACTGGAATATTGGAGGAAAAAAAAAAACAAACAATGGGCTAAAGAAAGGCGAGCCTCAAAATCTGTGTTAAAAATTGCTGAAGTCTTCCTCAACTAATCCAGGCTAAGGTCTTCACTCCCACTTTCATCCCTTACATATGAAGAATTCCCATCATTGTCCACTACTCACTTCAACATCAGTGTTTTCTTCACGGCTTTAGGACAGGGTATTCTTAGGGACATAAAGAAGGAGTTGGTGATAGAGTCATATGTGCCTAGTTCACTCTTATACTCCACATTTCTCCACTCTCCAAATCCTTCCTTTATATTATACCAAGACATACACGGAGCCTCAACTTCATTTGCTCTAGGCCTCCACTGGGTCTAAGATGCAGCCACAGGCCACAGACTGGGCATGCAGGAGCAGTCCCCACTGCCTGAGTGGCTGGATGGAGTGCAGAACCTCTGGCGAGGGTGTTCATGCTAAGTCCAGCCCAACAAAAAGCCAGGCTTCTATTTTCCTAGTCTGGGGAGGATATGCAGCCTAAAAAAAATCCTACATGTATTTCCCGAATTGTTGATAGTAAAGATTGATAATATCTTAGGAAAATGTTGCCTTTCTGCCATTGCACCAGCCATTTTCCAGGTCTGACTGTGCAGTGGACTCTATGGGACATACAAGAACCCGAGAGCCATGAGGTGTGGCTGGATATAACATGAGGAGAAATTGCTTCTTCTTGAAGAGCTGGTTTCTCCTGTCAGGTTGCCACAGAGTTTTCAGTAAAGTCGAGGAGAGTTTTATCAGACTGGAGAAGAGGTTGCTTCAGCTGGTAAGGGAGGTTTGGCTGGGCTCAGAACTTTTAATTATTCTGATTCATTTGAATCTTCTCCAACGTTCCCATCTAATCTTTCAGTACCCACTCTTCCCCAACCGATAATCTGACTCTGATATATTGATTATTCTCTTTAGAGATAGGAGATACTACCAAATGGCTACAGAGACACCTCACTTCTTTTAACATTCATTGAGTTGAGATTTTGAAGTTTTAACATGCTTATTTCCAACACTGTTAGACATAGCATACCCCACATTCCTGCCATTCCGCATGCCTTTCACAGGGGTCTGTAATTGCAGTGACACCAATTCGCCACTTCATGTTACAGACTTCAGGAGTCCCACGCTATGCCAGACAACCAAGCTCCAGTTCCCAGTTCCTTCAAGGTCTGTTATTGTACCACGGAGGGAGGTGGTGGGGGGGAGTGTGGGGCGGGGGGTTCATTGATGCAAGCAACAAAATATAATTTTTGCTTTAATCAGCAAATGAATTTACTTGAAAAATCAAATTAGTGCATATCACCCCTGGGAGGGCCTGAAAATCCGCTGAGAGATACAGGTAGGAACAATTCTCAAATACTCTGCTGGCCCTCTTGTGAATAATCCCTACCCCTTTGGTCACTCATGCCACTGCTGCTGGAACATCTGACTCTAAGGCCTCTAAAAGCCATTTATTTCTCCCCTGTCCCTGTCAAGCAGAGTGCATCCTTGCCTTTCTTCTGCATCCATGTCTCATGCCCGTGCACATATTTGACAGGAACTGGGTCAGGTTTTAGCCTCTTGTCTGTCAGGAAGGCTGGAGAAAGGACTTCTAGTACATACTGAGTGACCATGAGGAGTTACATTGTGAGGATGCTCTCAAAGTAGAAATCAGCAACTCAAAAGCCATGGATTGCCCCACCCATGACATGTTCCTCTCATCTACATAACTAACAATTCAGCTTGTACTTCTACTGCTGGATGTGTCATGTTTAGACAATGTCTTTGGAAGAGGTGAATACGAATGGTAGGCAGGCTTCTGGCCAGCTTCCACTGTGGAGAGAGTGGAGGACATGAGTCTGTTGCTCTCTATCACAGGGATACTGCCCTCGTTTTTGTTTCTGTTCCTCCACCCACCCCTTTTATATTCACTCATTGTGCTCTGCTTTTCTTGCTGTTACTCACATTTACCGTAGGAGCTCTCTCTAGGCAAGCAGGCCCCTTGCTTTGAGTACAGCTCTGGGTTTTTAGTGTGAGGTCAGCCCTGCTGTCCCTGCGGGTCAGTGTGTGGGGCTGGAGTTGGAGAGACATGCTCTGGAGAAGTGGCATCTGCCACACTCCTCTACCTACCCGACCTGCTGTTTGCCGGCTCTCCCCTCCAGGTCTTGTGGAGTGAATTTTTTTCACTCCAAGTTTGATGATGATTTTCTGAATATGTTCTTATGTTTGCTCATGGAAAACAGATTCTCTCATGTATTTTTTTTTCAGAGCTGTTTTGTTTCCTCATGTTCTTTCTTCCAGAAATGTTTTACAGTATTTCTACTGAGGACATCCTTTTTTTAACATCAGATCTGCAAGTTGTATATATTATTCTCACTTTTGATAGCAGAACACAGAGGTTTGGATCATTTAAGCAACTTGCCAAAGGCTGATAAGAACTGAAGACAGGATGTTAACCCAATGGTGACGAACTCAGAGCCCAGGATCTTAACTTCTGCGGGAAATTGCTCTTAAGTAAGGATTATCTTCCCTACCATCCTTAGTCTGCATTCCAAGATCCCACTAATTTTAAATCATGAGCATTTTTATAATGTGAAATTACCAGGACTAGTATTTTACCTAGTTAGTCATGACTGGCACCAAATTCATATCTAACTACAGACCCACTGATTTATGCAGGACCAATGTTTCCCATGTGTCACTTTTACTCTTCTCAAAGAATCAGACAAATTTTCCAAGTCCCTCCTTCACCAACATAGGGGATCAAAATATGGTTCCCCAAAATAAGACATGGTGGCATATTAACTATTTTGCATTAAAGGCACTTCAAAAATAGCAAATGCAAGAGAGGCAGTCTGAACATCTCTTTTCTTTGTGAAAGTGGGAGATCAAATTCCCATGTGAAAGGTGCCCTCCCTGTACCAGGAGGAAGAAAGGCATTCTCATCAGGGATGGAGAGATGAGGCTGGCGAAATCTGTTTAAACAAGCCTTGTTACACTAACCCTTACCTTCCTAATCACTTTTCCACAATTGGCTGCCCTCACCCGAGGCCCCTTGTCTTGTTAGGTTTTCACAATGTATTACTCTTTGTCCAAGTTAGTGTACAAGTGTTCAGCACTGACTCTTCTTTGGGTCTTCATTTTTCTTGTGAAGGTTTCCATGTGCATACCAAAATTACTATTAAAATTTGTATATGTTTCTCCTACTAATCTGTGTTGTGTCTGCACCAAACATACCTCCATATATTTGAATTTTTGTTTTGTTTTTAGATTTCACATATAAGCAAAATCATGTAATAATTTTCTTTCTGTGTCTGGCTTATTTCACTTAGCATAGTATCCTCCAGCCTCATCTACCCTGTGGCAAACACCAAGATCTTGTTATTTTTTTAGTACTGAATAGTATTCCTTTGTGTATAAATTCAGCAGTTTATTTATTCATTGGTCCACCAACAAACACTAAGCTTATTTCCATATCTCGGCTATTGTGAACACTGTTGCAATTAATGTGGGAGTGCAGATATCTTTTTGAAATGATGATTTCATCTCCTTTGGGTATATGCTCAGAAGAAGGATTACTGAGTCGTATGGCTGTGCTATTTTAATTTATTTAAAAACCTACATACTGTTTTCCAAAATGGCTGTACCAATCTGCATTCCTATCAATAGTGTAGAAGGGTTCCCTTTCATGGTAGTCCCTTATGATCCTTTCTATTTCTGAAGTGTCTATTGACTGTTTTCTCTACACCCTCACCAACACTTGTTATCTTTCAACTTTTTAGTAATTGCCAACTAACAAGTGTGAAGTGATACCTGACAGCGGTTTGGATTTGCATTTCTCTGATGACTGATGATGTTGAACGCCTTTTCATACACCTGTTAACATTTTTTATGTCTTCTTTGGAGAAGTGTCTATTAACATATTTTGCCCATTTTTAATGAGGTCATTTATTTTTCTACTAATAAATTGTATGAATTCTTTATAAATATTGTCTATTAGTCCTTTATTAAGTGTGTGATTTGCAAATATTTCTTCCCAATCTAGAGGCTGCCATTTCATTTTGTTGATTGTTTCCTGTGCTATATGGAAGTTTTACAATTTGAGGAGTAACATTTATATAATTTATTTTGCTTTCGTGGCCTGAGATTTTGGTGTGACATCCAAAAAAAATCATTGCCAAAGTCAATGGTATGTTCTCTTCTACAAGTTTTATAGCTTTTGGTTTTACATTTAGATCTCTCATCCATTTTGAGTTTATTTTTGTGTATACTTTGAGACAAGAGTTCAATTTTGTTCCTTTGCATGTGGCAATTCACTTTTTTTTTTCAGCACTGTTTTGTGTTCTCTCAGTGCCTTTGTTAAAAATTAGTTGAATGGGCCAGGCATGTTGGCTCATGCCTGTAGTTCTATCACTTTGGTAGGCCAAGGTGGTTGGATCATCTGAGGTCAGGAGTTCGAGACCAGCCTGGCCAACATGGCAAAATCCCATCTCTACCAAAAATACAAAAATTAGCTTGGCGTAGTGGTGGGGGCCTGTAAATCCAGCTACTTGAGAGGCTAAGGCAGGAGAATTGCTTGAACTCCAGGGCAGGTGGTTGCAGTAAGCTGAGATCATGCCACTGCATTCCAGCCTGGGTGAAAGAGCAAAACTCTGTCTCAAAAAAACCAAAAAACCAAAAAAACAAAAACAACAAATTGAATGTATATGTTTAGATTTCTTTCTGGGCTCTTTATTGCATCCTCCTGGTCTATATATTTATTGTTATAATAATATCACACTGTTTTGATTACTATAGCTTTGCAGTATAATTTAAAATCAAGGAGTATTATGCCTCCAACTTTGTTTTTATTTCTTAGAATTATTTTAACTATTCAAGGTCATTTATGTTGCCACACAAATTTTAGAATTGATTTTTTCTATTTCTATGAGGAATGCTATTTAGATTTTTGTAAGGATTCCATTGAATCTGTAGGTTGCTTTGGGTAGTACGAACATTTTAACAATATTGATTATTTCAATACATAAATATGAACTATCTTTCCATTTATTTATGTCTTCTTCCGTTTCTTTCATCTGTGTTTTGTAGCCTTTAGTGTACAAATCTTTCATTGCCTTGGTTAAATTTATTCTTAAGTCTTTTTTTTTTGGATGCTATCATAAATGGAATTTGTTTTGTTTTTCAGTTAGATCATGATTTGTGTAGAAAAATGATATTAATTTATATGAATTGACATCGTATCCTACAAGTTTACAAAATTCATTTATTAGTTATAATAGTTTTTTTGTATGTGGCATCTTTTATTTTCCATATAGAATCATGTCATTGTCAAATATAGAAAATTTTACTTCTTTCTTTCCAATTCAGATGCTTTTTTTCTCATCTGAGTGCTCTTGCTAGATCTTCCAGTGCTATCTGGAATAGAAATGGTGATAGTAGGCATCCTTACCTTGTACCACATCTTAGTGGAAAAGCTTTCAGTTTTTTCCAATTGATTATGTTAGCTGGAGATTTTTCATAAATAGGCTTCATTAGGTTGAGGAACTTTTCTTTTATACCTAAACTGCTAAGAGTTTTTATCAAGAAAAAATGTCGAACTTCGTGGAATACTTTTTCAGCATTGACTGAGATGATCTTTTCCTTTTTAGTCTTTCATTCTCTTAGTGTGATATATCACATTCATTTGCATATGTCAAACTAGTCTTTATGTCAGGGATAAATCTCACTTCGTCATGATATAAAGTCTTTTTGATGTGTTATAGAACTTGGTTTGCTAAAATTTATTGACTATTTTTGTGCAAATATTTTTCAGAGAGATTGGCCTATAATTTTTTTGGGGGGGTTGTTTTTTCCCTTGTGATATCTTTGTCTGGATTAGGTATCAAGTAATTTTGGCCTCATAAAATGTGTGTGAAAGTAATTCCTCTATCTCTATTTTTTGGGAGAGTTTAAAAGTATTTCTATAATTATTTTTGGAAGGTCTGGTAGAGTTCACCTTGATGCCATCTGGTCCTGGGCATCTCCTTGTCAGAAGGATTTTGTCTTCATTTATTATCGTTCTGTTTAGGCTTTCTAATTTTTCTTGACTCCATCTTGGTAGGTTGTGTTTTTCTAGGAATTTATATTCATTTATTTTAGGTTATTCAATTCGTTGGCACATAGTTGTTCATAACAGTCCCTTATGATCCTTTTCATCTCTGATGTGTCTGTTATAATTTCTTCACCTTCATTTTTTACTTTTTTATTTGGTTTGTCAATTTTGTCAATTTTCTTTAAACAAACAACTCAGGTTTTTTATGGTACCTATTTGATTTACTTCTGTTCTGGTTTTTGTAATTTTTCTTCTGTGATAATTTTAGATTCAGTTTGTTCTTTCCTAAGTCCTTGAGGTGCATGATTAAGTTGTTTATTACAAATTTTTCTCCTTTATGGATGTCACCATTTATTGCTATAAACTTCCCTCTTAGAGCTGCTTTTGTACATCTCTTAGGTTTAGAAATACTGTTTCCATTATCATTTGTCTCCAGATATGTTTAAATTTTCCTTTTCATATCTTCTTGATGCATTGGTTGTTCAGCGGACATGTTGTTTAATCTCCCCATATTGGTGAATTTTTTAAGCATGTGTTACTGATTTCCAATTTCATATCATTATGATCTAAAATTATACTAGATATTATTTTAAACTTTTAAATTTTTTAAGACCTCTTTTGTGGCCTAACATGTAGCCACCTCTGGAGAATATTCTATGTGTACTAGATAAAAATGTGTATTCCGCTGCTGTTGGATGGCAAGTTTTTATGTTCGTTAGGTCCATTTGGTCAAAATTGCAATTGAAGTCTAGTGTTTCCTTACTAATTTTCTCTCTGGATCAAATTCTGTTTCATAAATTGCCAATACTGTTGGCAATATGTGAATGATGTTTCAAATGTGGACTTCCAATGAATTTTTCTTGGGGGTGGGAACCATATCTCTGGCCCATGAATATCCAAATATGATGTAATATGTATCAAATTAGACATGGAATAATTTTTAAATCAAGGGTTGCAATTTTTTATATGACTATAATTTTGTCTCACTTTCCTCATGAGTCAAAAAGCATATGGTTGGGTAAGGATTAAATACACCAGCACTTCACGGATATAGCATATGATGATGATGATAATGACACAGTGATAATTAGTATATTCTGCCCCCTACTTGAAGCCACACCTACAAGACTGGATATTTGTACCTAGCACAGAGTTGCCCAATTTAGCAAATAAAAGCACAGGACTCCCAATTAAATTCATATTTCAGATAAACAAGTAATTTTTTAGTATAAGCATGCAATATTTGAGACATACTTTAAATGAGTTTCAGATAAACAATGAGTAAGTTTTTAGTACAATTATGTGTCAAATAATACATGGGACATACTATTCCAAAAAATTATGCCTTATTTATATGAAATTCAGATTTAACAGTGTCTTGTAGTTTATCTGGTAATCTTAATCTAACACAGATCAATCATTTTCATAAACATTTATAACTATAAAACATAATTTTATTTTTAAGATGGATTGTGACATTATTGAATTAGTACTTTAAGACAAATCAACAAAATTAATTGTACATTATACAGTCAATAATTTGACAGTCTAGAATATTGGTTAGTCTATACTATTCAGCAGGAATTACATATACTCTGGAGTGACTCTTACATCTATGACTTAGGAGCTATGTGACCTTGGACAACTTAAAACATAATCTATATAAGCAGAGATTTATTTCTTCTTTTCAAAAAAGTTAAATAAAATCTGTAATCTCCCTTATGTAGAATTATTAAGAAGAGGTAAGTATGTATAATGCTGTCCTCTCCAGAAATCACTTTGTTCCTGTTTTCTCCTTCCTCTCTCATATTTAAGACAGTATTTGAGAACACCATCTGCATTGCTCTTTAAATTTTAATTGTAATTTGCAAGGGTGAATCTTGCAAAGGTAAAATTAATAGACTAGTAGATTGATTAAATGAATTAGATGCTAAAAGGGAAACAAAGGAGAGAGATAAAAAATAACTCTAAGTTGTGGGTAAAAAAAAGAGAGGAAAATGATGAAGTCACTATTAAACGGGAGTAAATATAAAAGAAAGCATGTTTGAGAGAGAAGACAGTGAGTTTTAGAAATAATGAGTTTGAAATAATGATGAATTTTTGTGAGCCTTCTAACTGGGCTTCTAAAACATACCCTTAATTTATTATCTTAATTTCATTATATATGTGTGTGTGTGTATATATATATATAATTGTATATCAATCAATAAGCTGCTTATTGTAAGGGACCTGAATATTACCTGGAACATAATAAGGCTCAGTTAATGTCAGCTATAATTTAATTTGTTTTGGCTATTACTATTTTTATCATCATTTCAACTGACCAATTTGAAATTTTAATATCATTCTTAACCATTTCTTAATATCTTCTAGGATTTTTTTCTTTCTTTTGTTTCTACTAACATTATTATAGTAAATTTACAATTATAAAGAAGAAAGAAAAGTCATTTTCTCAAGTTTACTCTGATCAAGATAGGAAAACCCAAAACTCACTCCAAAGTCTCCTTGTTCCTATAAAAACTATCTCTACTTTCTTGATCTTTTATTCAGAATCACAATAGGTGTGTATTTAAAGAAACATGAGCTTTCTATTTCATATATGTGTATATACATTATTTATATTTAGGTACATATATGCTTATTATTTAAACTTCGGAAAAAATAGAAAAGTTGGAAGAAGAAAACAGTGACTCATATTGCTAAACCACAATATTATCCATTAACATTTTTAGTATTTTTGATATAAGAATGTTATGAAGACCACTTCCACAATTTTATAGCCACATTGTATATCTTAGAATTTAGACTTCATCATGTGATTTAAGCTTTTCCCAGTCACTAAGGAATATTTGTTTTTGTTGCTAATCTGAATTTCTAAAATGTGAGTTTATATAATTATGATACTATCTAAGATATGATTTTTTATATAATATTAAATCTGAAAACAATTGAACTGAACAACTTCAGACACTTCTAAAGAACAATGGCTCCTATAAGTTAGCTTCAGCACACGAAAGTCTATCCCTGGAAGCCTCGATGATTTATCTTGGAGCCCATGTAATCAACGCAGATGACGGCTGGCTCTTTCCAGAGAAACAGGAATCTACATATCCATTAGAGTTTGGGACTGCCTTCAGATTGCCCATTTGGCCCAAACTTAATCCTGATGCCATTTGTGCTCTTCACTCTCCATACCAACTACTGGAATATCATTCTAAATTTTTAATCTCTTTTTAATGCTCCCTTCAATACTAATTTCAACTCATTAACATCAAAATATTCTTGTCTCTTATTTTCAAGAGGAAGAAATGTCCATTTCTGTTGATTCTGCTTTTAACCAATGACATGTTTCTATATGCAAACTTTATCCTGTCACTTCCTTGAATAACATCCTTATTGGCTCACTTGGCTTTCAGAAAATTGGTAGACTCTTAGCTTGGTGTAAAGAGTCCTTCATGACTTGATCTCTCACTAGGTCTTTTTTTCTTTATTTTAGAAATTAAACATACACAAATTAATAAATGCGATTTGCCATATAAACAATTAAAAATAAAAACCGTATGATCATCTCAATTGACATGAAAAAAGCTTTCAACAAAATCCAATATCCCTTCATCACAAAAACCCTCAAGAAACTAGGCATTGAAGTAATATACATCAAAATAATAAGAGCCATCTATGACAAACGCACAGTCAACATCATACTGAATTGGCAAAAGCTGGGAGCATTTTCCTTGAGAATTGGTACAAGGCAAGGATGCTCACTCTCATCACTCCTGTTTAACATAGTACTGGAAGTGCTAGCCAGAACAATCTGGCAAGATAAAGAAATAAAGGGCATCCAAATAGGGAAAGAAGAAGTCAAGCTATCTCTCTTTATGGACAATATGATTCCACACATAGAAAACCGTAAAGACTCTATGCAAAGGCTCCTGGAACGGATAAATGATTTCAGTAAAGTTTCAGAATACAAGATCAATGTACAGAAATCAGTAGCATTACTATACACCAATAACATTCAAGCTAAGAGACAAATCAAGATTGTTATCTCATTTACAATAGCAACAAAAAATTAAAACACCTAGGAACACATCTAAACAAGGAGATGAAAGAGCTCTACAAAGAGAACTACAAAACACTGCTAAAAGCAATTATGGATGACAAAAACAAATAAAAAACATTTCATGCTCATGGAATGGAAGAATCAATATCATTAAAATGGCCATACAGCCCAAAGCAATTTACAGATTTGATGCTATTTCTATCAAACTACCAACACACCTTTTCGCAGGACTAGAAAAATTGTTCTAAAATTCATATGGAACAAAAAAAGATTCCAAATAGCCAAAGCAATTCTAGGCAAAATGAACAAAGCTGGAGGCATAATGTGACGCGACTTCAAACTATACTGAAGGCTACAGTAACCAAAACAACGTGGTACTGGTACAAAAACAGAAACATAGACCAAATAAACTGAATAGAGAACCCATAAATAAAACCATACACCTGCAGCCACCTGATTTTTTATAGTCTACAAGAGTAAGCAATGAGGAAAAAGAGTTCATATTGAATAAATGTTGCTGGAATAGTTGGCTTATGCTACACAGAATAATGAAACTGGACCCCTACTTGTCACCATATACAACAATTAACTGAAGATGGATTAAAGATTTAAATGTAAGACTTCAATCTATAAAAATACTAGAAGAAAACACGGAAAGCTCCATTCCTGACATTGGCCTTGGGAAAGAATGTATGACTAAGTCCTAAAAAACAATTGCAACACTATTAGCAAAAAATTGACAAGTGGGGCATAATTAAACTAAAGTGCTTCTGCACAGAAAAAGAAACTATTAACAGAGCAAACAGACAACCTACAAAATGGGAGAACACATTCACAAACTATGCATGTTTAATTACATAAAGGTCTAATATCTAGAATCTACAAGGAAGTTAACAACAAAACAAGCAGAAAACAACCCTAATAAAAATGGGCAAAAGACATGAATGGATACTTCTCAAAAGAAGACATATATGAGTGGCCAACAAACCTAAGAAAAAATGTTCTACATGACTTATCGTCAGAGAAATAGAAATGAAAATCGCAACGACATACCATCCAACACCAATCAGAATGGCTAAAGTAAAAAAATAACAGATACTGGTGAAGCTACAGAGAAAAGGGAGTGCTTGTACACTGTTGGTGGGAATAGAAGTTAGTTCAAGCACAGTGGAGGGCAGTTTGGAGATTTCTCAAAGAACTTGGAACTACCATTGGACCCAGCAATCCCATTACTGGGAATACCTTCAAAAGAAAACAAGTCATTCTACCAAAAAGACACATGTACCTGCACGTTCATGGAGGCACTACTCACAATATCAAAGACATGGAATGAACCTATGTGCCCATCAATGGCAGATTGGATAAAAAGAATGCGATATATATACACCATAGAATGTTTCTCAGCCATAAAAAAATAAAATTATATCCTTTGTGGCAGCATGGATGTGATGAAGGCTGTTATCCTAAGTGAATTAATGCAGGAACAGAAAAACCAAATACTGCATGTTTTAATTTATAAGTGAGAGCTAAACATTGGGTACTCATGGACATAAAGATGGCAGCAGTAGATACTGGTGATTACTAAGGGGTAAGGGAGGAAGGGGGGAAGGCTTGAAAAACTAACTCTGGGGTACTATGCTCAGTACCTGGGTAATGGTGATGGGATTCATACTCCAAACCTCAGCAAAACGCAGTCTACCCAGGTAACAAATTTACCTATGGACCCTATGAATCTAATCTAAAGTAAAAGTTGGAAGAAAAAAGAACTATCTTTTAATATGCATGCTGCATGGCACTTAGCTTTTTAAAAATTTTTTTTTATTAATTAATACATTATAATTGTACATATTTTGGGGCTTATTTTAATTTATTTTCTGTTGCTTATAACTGAATATCTAAAACAGTAATTTATTTTTTAGAAACAGAGTTTATTTCTTACAATTATAGAGGCTGAGAAGTTCAAGGTCAAGGGGCTGCATCTGGTGAGGGCCTTCTTGCTGGTGGGAACACTCTGCAGAGTCCCCAGGCAGCACAGAGCATCACATGGTGAGGGGGCTGGGTGTACTGGCTCAAGTCTCTTTTCCTCTTCTTATAAAGCCACCAGTTTTCTCCCCAAGAATAACCAATTAATCTATTAACCCATTCATGGATTAATGATTAATTGATAATAAGATTATTCATTTATAAGGGCAGAATCCTAATGATGTAATAACCTCTTAAACGTTCCACTTCTCAATACTGCCATATTAAATTAGGGATTACATTTCAACATGATTTTTGGAGGGGAAAACGTTCAAACCACAGCAGTTACAACTTGTTATTTCCATACACATATACAATGATTACACCACAGTAGTTAGTAGATCCAGACTTTTATTCATTTATCCATTTTTTTCATGGTGAGAACATTCGAAAACCTCTCTTTAGTTATTTTGTAATATATATTGTCTTATTTTTAACCACAGTAATCCCACTTTGCACTCGAACACCAGAACTTACTCTTCCCATCTAATTCTAACATTGTTTCACTTAACCAACCTCTCCCTGTCCTTCCCTTTACTGTTTCCTGTTCAGGTACTGATAATTACTGTTATACTCTCTACTTCTACTTCTATAAAATTAACTTTTTTCTTAAATTCTATATATTAGTGAGATCATGTGGTATTCATCATTTTGTGCCTCGCTTATTTTACTTAACACAATGTCTCTAGGTTCATCCATTTTGTCTCAAATGAAAGACTATTATTCTTTTTTTACAGCTGAATAGTATTACATTGCATAGATAAACTACATTTTCTTCATCCATTCATCTCTTTTGCGGCATTTAGGTTAATTCCAAGTCTTGGCTATGTGAATTATGCTGCAGTAAACATGAAAGTGCAGACATCTCTTGATGTACTGATTTAATTTCTTTTAAACATATACCCAGCAGTGAGTGCTAAATCCCATAGCAGTTCTATTTTTAATTTTTTGAGAAAATTCTATATTGTTTTTCATAATAGCTGTACTAATTTACATTTCAAATAGCAGTGTATAAGGGTTCCCTTTTCTCCACATCCTCCTCAACACTTGTTTTCTTCTGCCTTTTGATAATAGTCATTCTAATTAGAGTGAGGAAGTATCTCATTAGGGTTTCAATTTACTTTTTTGTGCTGATTAGTAATGTTGTGTACTTGCATTTTTCATATATTTTTTGGTAATTTGTATGTCTTTTTCTAAAAAAATGTCTATTAAGATCTTTTCCTACTTTTAAATTTTGTTTTTGGTTTGTTTTAGTGCTGAGTTGTTTAAGTTTTTTATATGTTCTGGATATTAACAGCTTGTCAGATACATAGTTTTCAAATATTTTTTCCATTCTGTAGGTTGTCTCTACACTCTGTTAATTATTACTTTTGCTGTGAAAAATCTTATTAATTTGTTGGAATCTCATTTGTCTATTTTTGCTTTTGTTGTCTGTGTTTTTGAGGTCTTATGTAAAAGCTCTTTGCCTATCCCAATGTTGTCAGGCATTTCCCGTATATTTTCTTCTAGTGGTTCTATAGTTTCAGGTTTTACATTTAAGTATTTAATCCATTTTGAGTTGGTTATTGGTTAAGTTTATTTCTAGGTATCTTATTTTTTGGGGCAATTGTATATAAAATTGTTTTCTTGATTTTTTGGATAGTAAAATAGAAAAATACTTTCAGCTTTTTCCCATTTAGTATGATGTTAGCTGTGAGCTTGTCATATTATATGTTCTTTATTGTGTTGAAATACATACTATCTATACATAACTTTTTGAGGGTTTTTTTTTTTATCATGAAGAATTGTTGAATTTTGCCCAAGGCTTTTCTGCACCTATTGAAACAATCATATGGTTTTTGCCATTCTTTATGTTCATGTGATTTATATCACTTACTGACTTATGTGTGTTGAATTGTCCTTGCATCACTGCATGAATACTTGATCATAATGAATGATCTTTTAAATTTGTTGTTGAATATGATTTGATAGTATTAGGTTGAGAATTTTTGCATATATGTTAATAAGGGATATTGACCTGTAGTTTTCCTCTTTGTTGTTGTATTATCCTTGTCTGGTTTTGGTATCAGAAGGCTTGAAAAATACATTTGGAAGTACTCTCTTAAGTTTTCTGGATTGTTTTTGAAGAAGTAGTATTAATTTTTTAAATATTTCGTAAAAGTTTTCAGTGAAGCCATCAGATCCTGGGCTTTTATTTGTTAGGACACTTTATATGACTAATTCTTTTTTCACTTGTTATTGGAGTGTCCAGACTTGCTATTTCTTCTTAATTTTATCTTGGTATATTGTATGTGTCCAAGAATTTATCCTCTTTCTCTAGGTTTTTCAGTTTGTTAGTGTGTCATTGTTCATAATACTATCTGATGATCTTTTGTATTTCTGTGGTACTAGTGGTAATGTCTCATTTTCCACCTCTAATTTATTTATTTGAATCTTTTCTCTTTTTTCCTTAGTTGGTCTAGCCTAAACCAAGATTACATTATGAAGAAATAGAAAATCCGGACAGACTAATAACAAGTAAAAAAAATTGAATTAGTAATAATAAGTGTCGCAACAAATAAAAGCTTAGATTTTCAATTGTGTTTACCTTTTGGGGTAGAAAACTTTGTTTTGTTGATCTTTTCAATTACTTTTTAAATCATTTTTTAAAATTTATTTCTGCTTTGAGCTATGTTATTTCTTTCCCTCTACACATGTGGGGTTTTGTTTTTTTCTTGTTCTGTATTTTAATCCCTTAAGGAGCATCGTTAAATTGCTTATTAGAAGTATCTCTTCTTGATGGATCTACGCTTTGATTACTATAAACTTCCTTTTCAGAATTGTTTTTGTTCTGTTTCATAGATTTTCTTGTAATGTGTTCCTATTCTCATTGTTTTAAGGAATTTTTAAATTCTTTTTTAACTTTTTTATTGATTCATTGGTTATTTAGGAGCATGTTGTATAATATTCATGTATTTGCAACTTTTCCAAATTTTTGATAATCATGTTTATTTCTGGATTTATATCATTGTGGTCAGAAAAGATGCTTGATATGATGTCTCTCTTCTTAAATTTGTTTTGACTTGGTTTTGTGATCTAACATTTGGTCTATCCTGGAGAATGTTCCTTGTGCATTTAAGAAGAATGTGTATTTGGTAGCTGTTTTATGGAATGGTCTGTAAATATCAATTAGGTCTGTTTGGTCTATGGTGAAGTTTAAGTAAAATGTTTAATTGTTGATTTTCTGTTTAGATAATCTCTTCAATGTTGAAAATGGAATGCTGAAGTCTTCTACTACTGTTGTATTGCAGTCTATCTCTTCCTTCAGATTTAATATTCTTTACTTTATATATTTGGGTGCTCTGGTGTTAGACTCATATAGACTAACAATTGTTACATCCTGCTTTTAAACTGACTCCTTTATCATGACACAATTATTTTCTTTATCTCTTTGTATAGTCTTTGACTTGTAGTCGATTTTATGTGATGTAAGTATGGCTGCTCCTGCTTCTGTTTTTTCATTTACACGGAATATCATCTTCCTTTTTTCCTTCCTTCCTTTCTTTCCTTTCTTTCTTTCTTTCTTTCCTTTCTTCCCTTCCTTTCCTTCTTCTTTCTTTCTCTCTCTTTCTTTCTTTCTTTCTTTCTTTCTTTTTTTTCTTTTTCTTTTACATTCTTTCTTTCTTTCTTGACAGAGTTTCACTCTTGTTACCCAGACTCAAGTGCAATGGTACGATCTCAGCTCACTGCAACCTACATTTTATGGGTTCAAGCAATTCTCCTGCCTCAGCCTCCTGAGTAGCTGGGATTACAGGTACCCACCACCAATTTTTTGCATTTTTAGTAGAGATGGGATTTCACCGTGTTGCCCAGGCTGGTCTCAAACTCCTGACCTCAAGTGATCTGCCCACCTTGGCTTCCCAAAGTGCTGAGATTATAGGTGTGAGCCACTGTGCCTGGCCCATTTCTCTTTTTTTTTTTTTACTTTCAGTCTGTGTTTGTCTTTAAGGGTGGTGAGTTGAGTATCTTGTAGGCAGCATATAGCTGGGTCTTCTTTTCTGTTTGTTTTTTTAATCCATTCAGCCAGTCTATATTTTGTAATTGGATAATTTAATCCATTTATATTCAAGGTTATTATTGATGGCTCACTCCTACAATTTTGCTGTTTTCTGCTTGTTGTGTAGATCCTTTGTTCCTTTCTATTTTGTTGCTTGTCTCTGTGGTTGGAAGGTTTTCTATGTTGCTAAGCTTTCTATTAATATGTTGGCAGCTTAGTTTTGCTGAGAGTGGAGCTACTGGTCTGGTTGTTGGGCTTTGGGTGCAAGGGCACAGTGGGATGGGCAACTGTATGGCAGACTTTCCAGGGGGTGAGGGCCTCTGCCAGGCCAGCTGTTGGACACAGTGCGTATGAATTCAGCAGGACAAATGGCTCTGTGTTGGCTTCCACTGTGCAGGTCTGCCTCTTTCCCAAAGGTTGGGGTATGATGTGGGTCCAGACATGGACTGTGCACTGGGCCTAAGCTCTGAGCAGCCAAAGCTGTTGTGCTGCAGCCATCCATGTGAATGCGGTGGAATAAAGGCAGAGCTTCAGTGATGGGGAGAGGAAGTGGCCACTGGCCCCCAAGGCAGGGTACCTATCTAGCAGTTTCAAGATGATGCCCTGAGTATAGCAGCTTAGGTAAAGGGTGGTGAGGGTTACACAATGTGGGGTCCTATTCTGAGACACTGCAGCTGAATGAACTCTAGACAACTCTCCAAATTGAATTCAAGGCCTCTAAGGCTTGTGATCCTCTCCCGTGACATGAACTGCAGGCATCTGTGGTAGTAATGGGGACTCTGCTGGGCGTCCCCAGCTTACCTTTCTTCTTAAGAAAAAGGACCTACTGTCTCCAACGTGATTTTGGAAAGGGAGAGCATGTGACAGTTATGGTCCTTTGCTCTTCTCCCTAAGGTGTCATCCTGGGTTTCCGTGCTCCTCAGAGGCTTTGCCCCGTTCCTGGGGCTCCCCAGCCTACTTCCTCAGGCACGCCAATCAAAAGGTAATTATTTATTCATCGCTTTACTTCCTTTTTAGTGGGGTGGGATAAGTGCCAGGCTACTCTAGTCAGCCCTCCCACCCTTTCCCTGACTAGGTCTTTTAGTTTCTCTGTTGCTACACCCTAACACCTATACTTTAGCCCAAACATTCCAATATAATTATAATTTGCTAAATATGCTATGTTCTTTAGGGTCTGCACATTCATACAAACAGTTCCTTCTTGCTGAAAACAGGTACTTACCTCTACCACCCTAGAATGAATGATCATGTTTACTTCTTTCCCTGCTGGATAACTCCTACTAATAGTTAAGTTTCATTTCAAATGTCTCCTCCTCCGGTCATATTTCTCTAACCACTCAGTTTGTATCCACTGTATCACTTCACTCTCCTTTAGGATCGCATGGTGTATGGTGGGCATTGGTTTACCTGTCTCTTACAGTTTACGGAGAGCTCATTGGGGGTAAACATTGTTAATCTGTGTAGTTTCAGTGTCAAGATAGCAACTTTTATTTTAAAAAGTTGCTCACATATTTGATGAATAAATGAGTAAAAATCATTTTACTACATCTTCCTGTCAATTAAAGCTGTTGCCAGTACTAGATATTATAAGTCACCTGTTGGCCCTTCTTCCATTTGGAATCATTTAAGGTTCACAGAGAAGATGGGGAAAAAAATTAGACACTTGTTGAAATAGAAAAGAAAGCAGAAGAGATTTTGGAACTGAGGTTGGAGGAGTAAGGATGTTAATTGTGGATATGTTAAACCTGAGGCAGCTACAGATAATGTCACTGTAGAGTTTACACAGGCAGTTGGATATCAAAATTTAAAATTCATGAGAGAGAATCAAACTGGAGGTACAGTGTGAGTTATAACGTGCACGGAGATGCTGGCTAAAGCATGAGATTTAATCTGGCCACTTAAATTTAGAGCAAGAAGAGAGAGATCCAAGGACAGAATCTGTGAAACTCCAAGTGTCAGAAAACTGATAAGGAGCCAGCAAATAGTCCAAGGAAAAGCAGTCAGTGAAGGAGGAGACCCACTAGGATTAGTGTCACGGAAGCTGAGTGAGGGAGTGTTCCATGAGGAAGAAAGAGACTTTCTGTGCCAAATATTGCTGAAATAGCAAGTATTTTAAGATGTGGACATTAATCACTGGATTTAGAAATATGAAAGTATTATGTACTAGTAAAAGCGAAGCTTTTTTTGAGTAAACGGCAGCAAACGATGCAGAGGAATTTGAAACACATTGATGCAAAAAACTTTTCCAGAGAATTTTGCCACAAAGAGGTCAGAGAAATAAGTTTTAGCTGGAAAAATTAAGTGAAGTAGCATTTATTTGTCTGTTTGTTGGGTTAAGTTTGTTTAATTTGGAAAAATTAAAGAGTGTTTATATTATCGTAGAGAGGGGAAGCATTGAAGATGCGGAAGTAAGAGATCTTTGCTGAGTAATTTTACTAGTAATAAGGAAAATGCCAATTAAAATTGCAATGAGGGACTATTTCACACCAACCAGATGGGCAAAATGCAAAAATTCTGTTGGTACCGATTTGTGGCCAAAATGGAGGAAATCACAAACTCTCATACATTGCTGGCAGGGCTATATGTGGTAACAGCCACTTAGGAAAAATATTTGATGATATACAGTGAAGTTGAGAGCATTTATTTCCCAAGACCTAGTGATTTTGCTTTCTGGTATACCTTCTAAAGCAATATTTTTACATTTTATTGGGCATACGAATCACTGGAGATCTTGTTAAAACGCAGAGTCTGGTTCAGGAGGCCTGGGATGAGGTCTAATATTCCTCATTTCCAGCAAGCTCCCATGCGATACCATTGCTGCCTGACGGTGGATGCACGCGGAGTTACATGCCTCTGCAGCAGCTCTTACGCATGTTCCAGAAGACGGCTGCAGTGATGCCCTGACTGTGGATGCACGCGGAGTTACATGCCTCTGCAGCAGCTCTTACGCATGTTCCAGGAGACGGCTGCAGTGATGCTCACTGAAATAGGGAAACGCTGCCAACCACCTCGCAGTGCATCCATATGAGAACAGATGATACATCCTAGTATATTCACAAGAGACAATGCTATACTAGTTCTATGCTTAACAACATGGTGCTAAAATAAAAAACAAAAAGAATGATACATATAGTATGTTGCCTTTTATGTAAATTTTATTTCTGAACATAAAAATATATAAATCATAGTGAAAAACCACACACAAAAATGCATGAAAATGCTTTCCTCTGAAAAGGGAGTGGATGGGATGGATAGGGGACTTTGAATAATATTATAAAATAGGGAAAATATTAATATATACATACAGTATAGTGGGTAATCACTGTATTGTAAAAATTTTTATGGATTTTTAAATGATTAGCTTTGAAACATATATAAATACTTGAAAATTCCGCAGAAGGGGGGCCATTCATAGAACAATTATGACTGTTTCTGTGCCCTAGAGTCACTTAAAAATATTGCCCACTTTGTGATTATGTTTCTATTAAGTTTGTGTGTGAACAAGCAGCAAGGTGGATGGATCCATATCAAGCCCAACACTTCAGAAATGCAATGAGTGTGGCAGGAGATTCCTTACATTTTCATTATACAACCTTTGCTTTGGTCTTCCAATTCAAACAATAATTATGCAATATTTTTAATATACGCCCTTCCTTACAGGAAATTTAAAGTAAAATACTTTTCATATCAAATAAATGTAAAAACTATTAAAGAAAAGTAACATGAGAATAAAAAGTGTGGCAGTATAGGAGGTGAATGTTTCGGACATTTTTTTGAAAAGTAACAGTTATGAACGATGACCCACAAGTGCAACTTACAAAGAATCATATCAAAGAGATTATATGTAATTAGAGATTACAAAGAATCTCTCACCAAAAGACTCATTCATAATCATATATATGACATTTAACTTCTACTTCAAAACATACTGACAGGCATACCGTTGACATTTTGCCTTCCCTGCTTTCTCCCCCATCTTCACCTCTCTCCTTTACCTGAATAACTGCTGAGTCCCAGTCTGTATCCCGCACTGAGTAATACTTCTTTACACTTCTTGTCCTGATTAAGTCACCAAAGATTAGTGTTTTTCAAAATTCAACCCATTCCAATCAACATCATGCCTTATTGAAATCATCTTGTGAAATCTCCGCCTTTGGAAGGAACTGTGTGTTTATCAGCATAAAACATAGAATCAGTGCTGGCCTCCATTTTTTGAAAAAGCTTAAATGCTACCTAACGTCCAGTTCAAATTGAACATACTGAGGCCGCAATCTGCAGCAATCTGAGCTTCAGGTGCATTCCTGCAGATCGAAAGCAGGATCTGAGGTTGAAAATGACAGAAATGTAGAAATATATTACTTTACACATACAATCATATGTAAATACATATATATTACATTATAAATGTCAAATACAGTATTGTCCTGCCGTGTTCCAGGTGCTGTCCTAGGCTTAGGAAAACAGGCATAACAATGATCAACTTCATGCTTTATTAACACATTGTTTTACATATTTAGGGGATGTTTTGTTACACACAGGATGCACAATGATCATGTCAGGAGATGCGAGGTGTCCGTCCCTTGGAATATTTCTCATTTCTACATGTTTTATCTTTTTATCAGGCCCGGGTGATTTTCTCAGTGCATGCCAGTTTTGACATGTTCTTCAGAAATATTGAGTATGTCTGCGTGGGAAAAGGAGAGATCAATACATAGTAGTGTTTTTTTCTACAGGCCGTAATTAAACAGAAAGGGGTGCTGAAGAAATTGATGGTCCCATATAACGCGTTCTACCGTTTCTTTAGTTCTTTCTTTTCCAGAGCCTTCCACTTAAGTATCTGTTTCACAAATCTTGTCATTGCTCAATTCAGATGTTTCAAGTGGGGTTAGACACTAGTGGGGATTGAAAAGAGTTGCACGGGCAGTTAAAGCAGGTTTTCAGTATGAGTCTCTGCCTTTATTATCACCATATCACCAGGGACCCCTAATGGTGAGATTCTCTCAAAGGGACGAAAATAGCACAGAAAACGGGAGAGAGGGAAAAACAGAAAAGGTTTGTACTCAGCAAATGTGTAAAAAATGAAAGATGTATCGAATGAGTTTACATTCTCATGGCTATGTGTGTTCATCTTTTCATCAGTCACGAGAAAACTGTTTCCTACATGCTGTGATGACCTTATGTCTTGTATGACTGGATTCTGCACACATTCTCTTATTTTCTCTAATTTTAAGACAGTGGAAACACTGTGTTAGCAATTTGAGGTAACCTTGCTGAAAATGGTGGTTGGCAGGGCTCTCTCCTGATGCCTCAGGTCAACAAGATCTATTCAACATCGACTATTTCATTTTATTAAACTCTCAGCAAAACCACCTCAGATACATTTTGCCAGAAACATAAAACATAAACTAGCTAATAAAAGCAAGAATAAAGAAAATAAAAGAGCTGATGCTTCTTTTCTTCATATTTCTAACTTCACATTCCTTTTTCCACCTAAATCCAAAATGAAAACATGCAAACAAACAAACAAACAAACAAACAAAAAACCATTTAACATAGAACTACGTAAGCTTTCTTAGTCCTAACGGCTGGAATGCCTGAACGGCTCAGGACCATTGACCACCTTCTCTGAATATTAATGTGCTGTCCCTGTATCTCTGTGCTTAAAGCTCTCCTTTGCCCAAAAATCCAATCAAATAGGCTCTCGTGAAAACTGTATGCTTAATACATCCTCTGCTTCTGCAGAAGTCTTTCGTCTATACTACTCAGCCCCCAAAGTCCACTAACTAAGAGAGTTTTCCAAACACCCACTCTCATACAAAAGTCTATTAGATTCTTCAAAGATTATTAAGTTCTTACTGCCAGGACCCCATGTTAAAGTAGCTCATAGTCCAGCAAGACATTCCTGTATAAGAGGGAGCAACCGCAGTGCGGTGTGGTACATACACTCAGGCAAGGGGGAGGGCAAGGGGGAGGGCAAGCAGGGTGAGGGACCAGCGGGGCGCTTCGCAAAGGAATTGCCCCAAATCTCAGTTTTAAGGATGAATAAACGTATATCATTGGATAAGGAAGTAAAAGTTCTTTCAAAAAGAGTAAAGAAGATCATGTTTGCAAAAGCAAGGAAGTCTCCATCTGTGTAAATGAGCTGGGAATCTCAGAATCAAATGCAGATGAATTGAGCGCAGGAGAGTGGAATATGAGACAAAGGTAAATGTAATCAAAAGTAGGCTTTATCATTTGATCTGGGGTCAGTAAACTACGGCTGGGGGCTGAATATGGCCCACCATTTGTCATCTAAAGTTTTACTGGAATCAGGCAGATTTGTTCATTGCACATTGTCTTAGCAGCTTGGAGAGCCGCGAAGAGACCCTAAAGTCCTCGAACCTTAGGGTATCTACTGCCTAACCCCTCACAGAGAAAGCTCGTCACCCTGATTTAGATGCTGGGGACTTGGTGAAATATTTAAGCAGTGTTGAGAACAGATTTGTGTTTTAGTCTTTGCTAGCAGAAGTGAGCTGAGCCAGAGATTCATAATGTAGAGACAGGAAGATCATTTCAGAATGGGAAATAAGAAGAACCCGAAGTAAGGCGGCGGCTGTGCCGATGAAGATGGAGAACAGGGAAGGAAATCACCTAGTGTTAAATACATGCAATGGGTAGAACCTGACAAAGCTGCAGGTGCAGAAGAGAAAGGGAAGAGTCAGGTTTTTCTACCACTAACTGAGATGGTGTAGATTGCACAGAACAAAGGGTCAAGAAAAAATAAGAGAGAATCCAGAGATGATGTACTGACTATTCCCTGGAGGCAGAGCAGAACCATTTTTGTCTTTTTATAAACAACTGTTGTGTTGTTGATACAAAAAGTGACACAGCATAAGTCTGTTGAATAAAATTGTAAAAAAAAAAAAAAAAGAGAAAAAAGCAAAATTACAGAAGTAATCCTTAATGACACAATTAATGAATTCTGTTTCTGTCTGTTGTTCCCATGAATACATAGAATTTCCAATTTTACCAAAATGGAACCAAACTCTTATACTTTCTCATGAAGTCCACAAAGAATTAACTATTGGGATATTTTCAAATTTTGTTTTTATAAGCAGCATTCTGATTGCATTGTTAGATAAATTTTTGATACGTATTCAATTCTTTCCTCAGGATAAATTCCACTATACGGAATTTTTAAGTCAAAGAAAATGTACATTTTAAATGTTTTAAAAAATTATTTACAAGTTCTTATAATCATTTGTTTACAGAGTATAGAAATCCAGACAAATCCATCCATGCCAGAATAAAGAGAATTTATTAACAAAAATACTATGAGACTCTAATTGTAGAAACAGGGCTGAGTTCCTGGAAGTGCACTGAGAGCTTGAAAGTCAGCGTGAAATGTCTCTCATCCTTCCTTTCGCTCTTGCTCTTTCTCCTGGTGTGGCATGATCTTTCTTTTACACTCTCTGAGACACCTTATCATGATTTTTAGCACTCCCTTGGCTCACCCATCTGATTATACCTGGCTCATTACAGTGGCCCAATGTAGTAGTTTCCATCCTTAAATCTAATGATCTTACAGCTCTACTTGATTCTAACTTCAAAACTTATAAAATAAAATGATCAAAAGACAAACATTTCACTTGATGCATCTGAAATTATTTGTCCATCCCCTTCCAATCAGCTCTGAAAATGGGTACATATCAACTGGAAGAGCCAAGCATCACTTCCAAAGCCTTCAGTTGGACAGAGCTCTTGTCAGGGACATAATGACAGGTATCTCTACCAAAAAATAAAAAAAAGGTATTCAATACACATTAAAAATGCAAATAATAAATGTAAATGATAGATCTTTTTAACAATTAGAAATAATCTCAGTTTTCATTTTCATTTATTGTCTCCTGGATGTGTTTTTCTAACACTTAAGACAAAGTTCAAAACATTTTTCCAGATCAAAAATTAAAACCCTTCAACATCATTTTAATAATCACTGAATATTCTATTTCATATTTATGCCTCAAGTTATTAATCATTGTTCAGTTGAGGGATATTGAGATTGTTTCCAGTGTTTAGATATTTAAAACTGTGTGATAATAAACATTTTAGCTTATTTTTTCAGATTATTTATTTAGAAAAATATTAAAAGGGAGAAATTGTTAATTAAAAAAATTTGCAGCCTACACTAACAAGTAATCACACATAAATTGTCACTAATTTAGAGGCGCACACACCAGGATGATGCTGGTGCCACCATTTTCCTCATCGCCAATCTGACACATCTTTTAAAACAACTGTTCAAATGATTATTGACCGTACAACAGCCTTTTCTTATACCCATGGTCTGCTTTTGCACAGATGGGTGATGATCTGATTTTTTATGCAATGATTTCCTGTATCAGATAAGGATAGTCAATTTTCCACTGCTTATTGGTTTAAATGTCTTTCCTTTGTATTTCAATTTAATATTGTTTATGGTAGAAAGTTTTCCTTTTTGTCTTTTGTTTGATGTGCTGTGGGAATGTTTTTTTTTAATGTACCTGTGGTCAAATAGATGCAATCATGTGTGGTTTCAGCCTGTCTCAGGATTTAGTGAGACATTTAGAAGACCCTGCCCCAATTATCATATCATTTTTAAATGTTTTTTAATGTTAAATTTATTTCCAATATTTAATGACCTAATATTGTCATTGAAATAGTATTTTTAACTGATTCGAGGTTATATTTGAGAAAGAGCTATAAACATTTTAACACGGATTATATTGTAACAGAATACATTTTGTAAACCATCTCTTCTCCCATCAGTTTAAAATTCAAAATTTAATATGCACAATTTCAGCTCTGATATGTAAAGAGCCAGTGAGCTAATACTCCTGTGCTTAGAATAGGAAAAAGATGGGCCAACTGAAAATCAATGACTTTCTTAGAACCATCAAAGGGTCTGAATTTGCAGGAACAACTTCTGCCCTGAAAATTGTAAAGACAGGCATATCCACAGAGACATAAAACCCAAACCTGCTTACCTAGAGCAGAAGCTCCTGGAGCCAGGACCTGGCAGGCACACTTGAACAGTAATTTTGTTGACTCACTAGAGGCTAAATATGGACTAAACGAGAGGCTAGAGCTCCTTGGGTCACAGTCTCAGGGCTCCCCTCACATTCACAGGATGTCCCTCTGGAAACCCTACTGGATTCTCAACGATAGTTCAAGAACACTGCCCTCCTAGCTTTGGCCAGGGAAAGGGAAGGGTGACTGCTGTGAAATATACTAGAACCTTGTCCATAAGAGACCTGCTTTACAGACGAGAAGACTGCCATAGGGCAGTTTTGAAACCTTATCCCAACTGGGAGAAGAAAATCACTCCCTACTCAAGCCATCTTCAGTCTTTCTGTCTCATCTAAATGGAAAGAAACAAACAAACACAATGAAAACCAAAACCACAGTCAATAGGGGCCAAAGCTGTAGAAAATAAACTGGGGAAGCTGAAGTCAGAGAAGGCAGTAAGGAGCAGAGGGAGCAAAATACATACTACTTGTGGAGGCCATGGACACAGGCCAGCTAAAAGACTTGAGAATTATTTGGAAGATTGTGGAATTCTCCTCTTCATCTTCTACCACAAGAGGCCTCCCGTATAGCACCCGTGATTACAGCTGAGAGAGCTGCAGGACACAGAATCCCTCCTGGCAGTGTAAGAACCGAAGCCCCAAGTTAAGGTGTGAGACAGCAACAAAGACACTAGAAGATTGTGAAGACTCTTATACCAATAGAACAACAAGCACTAAACACAGCCCAACTCCTAGTCTCGCTAATGCAGACTAAAAGCCTGGTTGTCTCAGTTCCTGTGACCTGGCACAGCATGTCTAGCTTCGAACAAAACAAATTTCAGGGCACGGCAAGAAAAAAATATAATCTAAAAAGACAAAGCAACAATAAGAACCAGGTTCTGATGTGATACATATTTTAGAAGTAAAAGAGAATAGAACAAGTAGGACTAAATATGCTACGGATTCTAAAGTAAGAAGTAGACAACATGCATAAAATATGAGTGTAATGTTTATAGAGAGATAAAAGCAAGAAAGAATCAAAAAGAAGCTGTAGAAAATAAAACACAGTAACAAAAATGAAGAATCCCCTTAGTGGGCTTATTAATAGATTCAACATGATCCTGGAAAGAACTAGTGAACTTGAAGGTGAGTAAACAGAAACATCTCAAACTAAACTGTAAAAAGAGCAGATAATGGGCCGGGCGCGGTGGCTCAAGCCTGTAATCCCAGCACTTTGGGAGGCCGAGACGGGCGGATCACGAGGCCAGGAGATCGAGAGACGATCCCGGCTAACACGGTGAAACCCCGTCTCTACTAAAAAATACAAAAAAACTAGCCGGGCGTGGTGGCGGCGCCTGTGGTCCCAGCTACTCGGGAGGCTGAGGCCGGAGAATGGCGGGAACCCGGGGGGCGGAGCTTGCAGTGAGCTGAGATCCGGCCACTGCACTCCAGCCTGGGTGACAGAGCCAGACTCCGTCTCAAAAAAAAAAAAAAAAAAAAAAAGAGCAGAGCAGATAATGATAAAACCATAATAGGACATGAAAGACTTGTGGGACAATACCAAAAGGTGCAACTACATGTTATTAAAGCGACAAAAGAAGCAGAAACAGAGAAAAGAGCAGAAAAAATGTTGGCCCACATATTTCAAAATTAATGATAGACACAAAACTACAGATACAGGTAACTCAGAGACCATCAAGCAGGATGGAGACCAAAATACTATACCCAGGCATGTCATGTTCAAACTGCAGAAAACCAAAGAAAGAGAAATTTAAAACTAAAAATAATAATTAAGAAAAATTTTAGAAACGGAGAAACAAGGAAAATAATTACAGCGGACATCTCACCAGAAATCACGCAAGCAAGAACAGAATAAAGTATTTAAAATGTTGACAGAAAAAGCCATCAACTTAGAATTCTATATTCAGTATAAATGTATCTTTCAAAAGTAAAGGAGCAGCAAAGACTTTCTCAGAGTGAAACTGAGAGAAACCTGCCCTCTGAGAAACGTTTCATGCAGAAGAAAAATTACATAGGCCAGAAACAGAGCTACATAAAGAAAATAGCATCAAACAAGTAATAAATGAAGATAAAATATTTTAGTCTTCGTATTTTAACCCTAAAATTAATTAAGACAATTGTTTGCTTAAAACAACAATAACAACAGTGTATCAGATGATTATGTCATATAGACAAGTGAAGTGAGTGACAGCAACGTCACAGGGGATGAGGGGTGAGGAATCGGGGGAACTCTGTTATCAGGTAATTAGGTACAAGCATCACACAAGAAATAGTATAGTACTTTTTAAAGGTGAACCTATAATAGTTAAAAATGTGTATTGCAAACTCTAGAGTAGCCATTAAAATATTTTAGAGAAGTATAATTGATCTCTTAAGAAGGAGAATAAAATGGAATCAAATGAGATGTTCAGTTAACACCATAGAAAGCAGATAAAGAAGGGAAAAATTAACATTTTAAAAAATATTTCTGTATAGTTGAGCCTGTTTCTGAACTTTTTATTGTATTTTTTCTACTGGAATCAGTAGCAGTATATACACACATGCACACACACATAGATATACACATACACATATACACACACTATATATAGTATACTTCATACGTAGTATACTTCATGCTACCTATATAGTATACTATGTATAGTATACTTCATATATATACTATAGTGGATATATATACCATATATATACTGTCCTGTATATATTTCTACACACACACAATATATTTCTACACACACACACACACACACAGAGACTTTGCTTACATTTCCATTCAGCTTATTGAATAATTTAGGAAAAAAATGTAATCTGGCCATGCTGAATTTTTTGGGGTTTTTTTTTGTCTCGTTTAATGAAGTTATATTTCTCTCAATGAAATGCTGTAGTTTTCTTCATACATCCTATGCTTAGAATTTTTATTTTCATTGTTATACAATAAAATTTTGTAACCATTTTTTCCAATTGGTGTTTATTAGCTTCTAAATATTTGATTTGAGTGTATGTTTCACGTACTCAACAAGCTACTCAATAGTCTCATTAGATCTAATACTGACATTAGGTTTTCTCTTTTCCAGAAAGGCCATTGTTCATGTGTCTTCCTGTCTAATATTTAAGCTTCTTCTTTGTTTTTTTTTTAGACGAAGTTTTGCTCTTGTCACCCAGGCTGGAGTGTAGTGGTGCCATCTCGGCTCACTGCAACCTCCGCCTCCCAGTTTCAAAAGATTCTCCTGCCTCAGCCTCCCCAGTGGCTGGGATTACAGGAGCATGCCACTACGCCTGGCTATTTTTGTATTTTTTTTAAGTAGAGACAGGGTTTCACCATGTTAGCCAGGCTGGTCTTGAACTCTTGACCTCATGATCCACCTGCCTCGGCCTCCCAAAGTGGTGAAATTACAGGTGCGAGGCACTGTGCCCAGCTGTAACTTCCATTTTTTTTTTTTTTAGATGAAGTTTCGCTCTTGTTGCCCAGGCTGGAGTGCAGTGGCGTGATGTTGGCTCACTGCAATCTCTGCCTCCCAGGTTCAAGCAATTCTCTTGCTTCAGCCTCCCGAGTAGCGGGGATTAGAGGGCTTGCCACCACGCCTGGATAATTTTGGTATTTTCAGTAGAGATGGGGTTTCACCATGTTGGCCAGGCTCGTCTCGAACTCCTGACCACAGGTAATCTGCCCGCCTTGGCCTCCCAAAGTGTTGGAATTACAGGCATGAGCCACCACGCTCGCTAAACTTCCATTTTTAAAAATTGCATTGCCTCGGACCTCCAGAATATTGCTATATATAACGGTGCTTACAGGTCTTTGTTTCTTATTACTGAATTTAAACAGAGTACTTCAGTGTTTTTTTCATTAAATATCAATTTTCTGTTGTTTTTTGTTTCACATATTTAACAAAAATAATCCAATGTTGTAGATTCTGATGGTGCAACCAGCTAGACACAATTCCTGCTCTTGTGGAACTTAGAGTTAACTGACAGTTATAAAATGAAGAAATAATTGGACACTGTAATCAGTAAATCAAGGACGTATCAATTTTAAGATGTGCCATCATTTATTATGTTATGCTAAAGAAAAATGAAGTCCCAATTAAACTATTACAAGCAAATGATTATAAGACACATTCTGATTTTTAAAGTGTAGAAGTATTTTAAGAATTTTGATTTAAAACCAAATTAAAAAGTCTTGAAATAGTGAAAAATGATTAAACAAACACAGACAATATCCGGCAATGGAAGGAACTTCTCAGGTCATTGAAACAGGATGATTTCAGTCCCTGAGTGGTGGTGGGTGTTGACGGTCCGAAGTGCCTCCACTGTGTAGGGGATATTTAAGCAGAGACCGAGAAGAGACCAGAGGTGTGACGATGAGATGAGCGCTCCAAGCAACCACAGTGCCGGTGAAAGACCCCACGGGAGAAATAAGCTTGTCATTGTGAGGAACAGAAGCGACTCCGTGTCACTGGAGCAGACAGGCAGGGAGGGGAGCGTGTCCCCAGTGGAGAGCAGAGTGGGAGCGAGGTGCAGGCTTACATGATTGTCTTTCCAGACAGCTCCGATTTATTCCAAGAGCTAGGAGAGGCAGCTGAAAGGTTTTAGGAAATAGGTAGCATTGGCCGGGCGCGCTGGCTCATGCCTATACTCCAGGCACTTAGAGAGGCCAAGGCAGGCAGCCGTTCCATACCAGCCTGGCCAACATGGTGAAACCCCATCTCTACTGAAAATACAAAAATTAGCCTGGAGGGGTGGCCGGCGCCTGTAATCCCAGCACTTTGGGAGGCCAAGGTGGAGATGAGTGAATCACCTGAGGTCAGGAGTTCGAGACCAGGCTGACCAACATGGTGAAACCCCGTCTCCACCAAAAACACAAAAATTAGCTGGGTGTGCAACTGTAGTCCCAGCTACTCAGGAGGCTGAGGCAGGAGAATCACTTGAATCTGGGAGGCGGAGATTGCAGTGAGCCGAGATTGTGCCACTGCACTCCAGCCTGGGCAACAAGAGTGAAACTCATTCTCAAACAAAACAAAACAAAACAAAACACCCAGCAAAGAATTCTGAGAACACATAACCGGTGAGCTTAACGGGAAACCAGCAGTCATGGAAAGCAAGGCTAGAAAGTGTTTAATAAGAAAGGGCACCATCATCTCAGGAGGAAAAGTATCTAAGAAACCAAGTAAGAAAGGTACACAGAAGTGCGATTCAATTCTAAAAATGAAGACCCCAAATCACACGTGGCTTTGACATCTGGCAAAGGCAGCAGGGCCGGCAGCGGCTTCCCTGCGGTCCGCTCCACACCTGCCCATGAATGACGTCCTCTCATCCAACAGCCGGTTGGACGGAACAGCCGGGCACAGTTCCTGCTGAGCCCTGAGCGGCGTGTTTCTGCTCCCTGCCAGCCGGAGACAGTCTTCCAGCCAGCCCATCACACCCCCGTGAGAACCTGAGGACGCCGCACGCTCGGACACCCCGAAACCTCCCACGGCCCCAGTAGTTCATTCTGTCCCCAGCACAGCCCTCGGGCCCCACGGCGGTGCGCGGCCTCCCGTCCCCGGGCTGCCCCAGGATGGTGTCCCCGGGGCTGCCCCAGGATGGTGTCCCCCGGGCTGCCCCAGGATGGTGTCCCCGGGGCTGCCCCAGGATGGTGTCCCCCGGGCTGCCCCAGGACCGTGCACGGCCTCCCGTCCCCCGGCTGCCCCAGGATGGTGTCCCCCGGGCTGCCCCAGGATGGTGTCCCCCGGGCTGACCCAGGATGGTGTCCCCCGGGCTGCCCCAGGATGGTGTCCCCCGGCTGCCCCAGGATGGTGTCCCCCGGGCTGACCTAGGATGGTGTCCCCCGGGCTGCCCTAGGATGGTGTCTCCCCGGCTGCCCTAGGATGGTGTCCCCCGGGCTGCCCCAGGATGGTGTCCCCCGGCTGCCCCAGGATGGTGTCCCCCGGGCTGCCCCAGGATGGTGTCCCCCGGGCTGCCCCAGGATGGTGTCCCCCGGCTGCCCCAGGATGGTGTCCCCCGGGCTGCCCCAGGATGGTGTCCCCCGGGCTGACCTAGGATGGTGTCCCCGGGCTGCCCCAGGATGGTGTCCCCCGGGCTGACCTAGGATGGTGTCCCCCGGGCTGCCCCAGGATGGTGTCCCCGGGGCTGCCCCAGGATGGTGTCCCCCGGGGCTGACCTAGGATGGTGTCCCCCGGGCTGCCCCAGGATGGTGTCCCCCGGGCTGACCTAGGATGGTGTCCCCCGGGCTGCCCCAGGATGGTGTCCCCCGGGCTGCCCCAGGATGGTGTCCCCCGGGCTGCCCCAGGATGGTGTCCCCCGGGCTGACCTAGGATGGTGTCCCCCCGACTGCCCCAGGATGGTGTCTCCCCGGCTGCCCCAGGATGGTGTCCCCCGGGCTGCCCCAGGACCCTGCGCGGCCTCCCGTCCCCCGGCTGCGAGTGCAGGAGGTTAATAAACTGCAGTCAATCTGGTCTGTTGGGTGGCGGGTGATTGGCGTTCAGATAATCCTGCAGCCCTGGGACAAGAATCCCTCCCTGCGAATGGGATGAACAGCGGACACTTCAACAGAGACCATTGGATCTGGCAACAGAGGTTCCCTGGGATCAGGAAGAAAATACTTCGACCGGGGAGTGTGAGGAAAGGAAGTAGCGACGGGAACTGGGAAGGTCTCTTTCCAGAGGTTCCACTGCGCTTGGGAGTGAGGGGAAGATGGTTTTCTACGGCGGGAGACGCCACAGCCTACGACAGGGATGGAAATGAAGAAGGGCAGACGGGTGGGGCAGGAGTGAGGGCCACAGCAGCGGGAGTAAAGTCCTTGGGAAGCGGGAGGAAAACGCTCCGGAGCACACGGTCGTTCTCATCCGAAGGAGCAGGTGCAAGAAAGCAGAGACGGATGCCAGTGCCCCGCCCTGGCAGATAGACGTGGAAAGACGGGAGTCCTGGCCACAGAGCTCACCGACGGCTTCGGCTGGCTCAGCTGCTCCGGGGGGACGCACAGGAGATGGAGCTGGGGTTAATGAAAATTGAGAATTTGCCCAGAAAAATGCCAAGAGTGTTTACAAAAGACTGTCAGGTACGTATTAGCATATAAAGAAAATAAACTTTTATTCCTAATTAGAGGTAAATAAGAGCTATTAGAAAATGAAAAGAGGTAAAATTTTGTTAATTTTTTATGTGAAGTATCAACATGATCATATTGTTTTCTTTGGTTGTAGAGCATTACAGTTTTCTTCACTTGTCATAAAAATTGAGAAACTAGTTTAAAGAATTGATTGCATGTGGTATGTTGAGTTTTAACTAAGTCACTAAGCTTAATGCTGTATGTAAGACATATAACATATGCTTAGTCTTTCTTAAGAATACTTAGATTTTATATTATTAAGTAAGAGACACAGGGTCACATCTATGTGATAATAATATGAAAATGTTTAATACCAAATAAGTTGAATAAACTCTAACCATGGGAAACTTAGTATAGGAATAAAACTGCTATCTGTGGTTGATGTTCTAGTGGCTTGAATGCTATGCAATAGACAGAAACAACATTTCTGGGAAGTAACATTTTGGAAGAACCTATATTTTGCTAAGTCCTGGAAAATCAGACTAACTATATTTTACCATTATAGTCTAGTTAACTTAGAACATGAGCTGGATGTTTCAGTTCATACCAAATGAGCATTCAGAGTATGAGATAACACATGTAATGCATTTAGAATAGCACCTGGCATATAGTAAATGACCAACAAATTATTATTTTAATATTGCCAGCAATGCTTGTCAAATATAAGAATATTGAAAGTGATGCTACATGGAGTCTATTTATCATCTGAAAAGTATTTTTTATTGTTTTATTGAAGAGAAAGCAATAGCATTTCTCACTTAGATTTGTTTGCTGTTTGCTTCTGAGCTTGTTACTAGAGCATTCCTGCAACCAATGACCACAAACCTGGTCACAAGAAATATGCCAAATGCTGGGAAAGTCACTTCACCGCCTTCCTGTTAGGCCTGTTATGCTGAGATACATGCTGATCGAAGTGATTTATGTGAGTACTTGCGCTTTTAAAACTTAGTCCAAGCACTACTTGTAGACTGTGGTCAAACATTAAAATTAAATAACTCTTCTACGAGGCAATTTGGCAGAATCTTAAACTTTTGCAAACTCTTAGAATGAGCATTTCTCCTTCTTAGCACCAGGAATATTCAAACATTTATCTGTAAAGAAATTATTGCAACAACAGCAAAAAAAATGGAAGGAATCTAACTGTCCTCTGAAAGCAACAGGTAAATAAATTATGGCCGAATATGATGCATCAATTACAAATAGTGTCACATAACACTGTGCAGTGATGCACAAGGGGACTCTTAGTCTATTAAGCACAACTGCTATGATCAAACACCCAAAAACTGAGTGAGCCTATTTTTTGTAAAAATAAGAGACAGTCACTGATAGAAAAATACTTGAAGGAGACACACTAAAATGTTGGTAGTATTTGTGTCTGAATGGCGGTGTTAGAAGTAATTTTCTTTTTTTCTCTATCTATATTTTCCAATTTTAATAAATATATCTCTTACTTCTTACTTCTTTTACTTAGAAAATACAAGGTGTTTTTTTCAACTGAAATATAACAAAGTGATACAGAAGGAGACCTACTTCTGACAATATTAAAACATAGCTTAGTAATATCATGCATATTAATGAACATTCAAAACCAAGAGAAACAAATAAAATACATATTAAAATTAATGTAAATATACAACTTATATTTGCTCAGATTCAGTCAAATATTTGAAACAAATTTTAGTAGGGTCAGGAATGAAAAGAATACAAGAGTTACAAAGATAATAGATGGGTTTATAGCTCTTGTACAATTATCATCATCATCATCATCATCAATTAACATTCATTGAGTCACTTCTCTGGGGAGCGAAACCTAGTTCTTAGAAATAGAACCCATCTGGAAGTAAAATTCTTCTTTCCAGGGTTCAAGAGGACTACTTAGGAAATTCCAATTCAGAACATTACACAGTATCCAGCCTTCTGAAAAAGTTAATGTCATTTCCAGAAGAGTTCAGCATATTAAGCAGTGTCAACAGAAAGCGGCTGGATTATAAAACATAATCATCGAACAGCTGCACTGGGAACAACATCACTCAGATGATCTATTACCATCAGAAAACTGCTGCCAGAGCACCCTGCGGCTGATGAACCCTGTGCCCCCAAACAGCACTGCCCTCAAAATAGAGCACCAGGCCAGGTACAAAGCAACATTTCAGACATGGCAACTGAGGTCCAAGGTAAGTATGTGCCAGACAAACAAGAAAAAAAAATTGATCAAATTTAAGAGAAGCATTATATTTAGGATAAGCTTCAAAATTATTCATTCAAAAAAATTTTACTCTGAAAATATGCAGAGGCATAGAAATTAGCTTTGTGGTTTTTGAAAGTTTGTGTTTTTCTAAATAGTCTAAATAAACGATAATCATTTTTCAGTTTAAATTACTTGAAGACTTAATTAAATCACCCCAGTTGAATAAGTGATGTGACTGATTACCAAAAAATATTTTTTGGCTTAAAAAACAAACAAACAAACAAAAAAAACTTCTGAATTTTCTATAGTATCTATGTAATGGGACACATTTGTTAAAAATACAAAATCTAGATTAAAACTGCTTGGGATCAAATCTTGATTCTGCTAGTCACTAACTTTGTGATCCTGGTTAAGTTACCTAATCTCCCTAGGTTCTTTATCTATGCATAATTATTAATTATATCATCTGCTCATAGATGTGCTTTGAGGATTAAGTGGGTTTGTGCATATAAAAGCACTTATAAAGATGCCTTGTACACAATAACTGCCCAGTAAATGCTTATGATATTTATGCTGTGATAACTAGTCATGGCAACACACAATCTGTTTACAGTTACCATTTCGAATGGCCGTCTCTGGGGGATCTTAATACCTCAGTATCAGTGAATGTGAGGTCTCTGGTGAAACATCATTGCACTCTCTCCAGGCCTTCTCTCATTTTGTCCTTTCCCTTAATTTTAATAAAACCAAAGTCCTGCTTTTCAAATGTACCTGCAACTAAGCATGGAGAAAAAGGACTCTTTTGGATGATAGACTCAAGATTTAAAATGACCTGCATACATTGTAGTGTTGGATTGTAAGTGCTGTGACAAAATGCAACAAAAATAGACGGATGTTCCACATTTGGGGTCACAAAATCCAAATGCAGAAACACATGATAATGGGGATGTAAGTCTAGATCCGAAAAACCAAATGCAGGAACAATGATAATGGGGATGTAGGTCTAGAACGCAAAATCCAAATACAGAAACACATGATAATGAGGACGTAGGTCTAGATCACAAAAACCAAATACAGGAACAATGATAATGGGGACGTAGATCTAGATCACAAAAACCAAATGCAGGAACAATGATAATGGGGACGTAGGTCTAGATCACAAAAACCAAATGCAGGAACAATGATAATGGGGACGTAGGTCTAGATCACAAAAACCAAATGCAGGAACAATGATAATGGGGACGTAGGTCTAGATCACAAAAACCAAATGCAGGAACAATGATAATGGGGACGTAGGTCTAGATCACAAAATCCAAATGCAGAAACACATGATAATGGGGACCTGGGTCTACAAGTGCAGACACAATTGGATGTTCCAATCATGCTCTTCTTTTTTTTTTTTTTTTTTTTTTTTTTTTGAGACAGAGTCTTGCTCTGTCACCCAGGCTGGAGTGCAGTGGCATGATCTTGGCTCACTGCAACCTCCACCTTGCGGGTTCAAGCGATTTCCCTGCCTCAGCCTCCGAGTAGCTGGGATTACAGGTGCCTGCCACCACATCCAGCTAATTTTCTGTGTTTTTAGTAGAGACGGGGTTTCACCGTGTTAGCCAGGATGGTCTCGATCTCCTGACTTCGTGATCCTCCTGCCTTGGCCTCCCAAAGTGCTGGGATTACGGGTGTGAGTCACTGCACCTGGCCCCAACCATGCTCTTCTAAAGGTAAGTCTATTTTTATTGATGTGGAAATTATGTTTCCAACAGAAGGAGAAAACCAATGACTAAGGGGTGGGGGAGTGGGAGGAGTTCAAATTCACTCCCAAGCTTTCATTAATAAAGACAACATCCCATGTTACCTCTCAAGACCTCTTTATCTATGTATACTGAATTAATCCACCTTAGTGTGAGTAGAAAGTGTGAAGAAAGCCCAGGACTAAGGCCTAAAAATCTCCAGTATTGGGGAATACGCTAAGGAATGAGTGGCTGGCAAAGGACATAAATGAAAGAGTCAAATTAGCAGGAGAGTCAGGTAGTAGGGTGTCATGGAAGCTGAGAGGAGAGCATGTTTCCAAGACAAAATAGTTAACTGATTATTGAATGCTAACAACAACAACGAAAATCTGCTGAAAGAGAAGTGTCCTTTGGGTTGAGTCCCCAAAAAGGCACTAGTGATAGCATGTTAGAGAAGTGATGAGGCCATGGTAGGGTGAGGTAAGAAGGAAATAGGAGGCGAGAAGGGGAGGTATCACATATGGACCTTTCGACAACTAATTGAAGAGAAGCTGTGGTGTCAGGAGATCAGAACCATCCTTAGCAGAGCGTATAGGACAGAGAAGGGTTTTCTCTGAAAAGAGACTCTAGAACACTTCTGAAACCTGATAGATCTGTAAGAGAAGGAAGATTAGAGAGTAATCAGATCCCCAGAGCCCTTCAATAGAGAAGGCAGGATACACAGCATATTGGAGAGGAATGGTCAAGGACAGCCCTGGCCTGGTTTCCCTGAGCGAGGACTTGCTGGACTAAAAAGAGATATCTGGCTT
This sequence comes from Macaca thibetana thibetana, assembly GCF_024542745.1. NCBI lineage: Eukaryota > Metazoa > Chordata > Mammalia > Primates > Cercopithecidae > Macaca > Macaca thibetana. The sequence continues at coordinate 732,825 of NC_065582.1, read as the reverse complement.
TCATGACATGCAGCTGAGGTCCTATAGTTTAGGTTATACTACAAGAGCTTCCCAAGAACAAACGTACAGCAGTATAACCAGAACTATGGGTGGGGGAGTGTGTGTGGATTCAGCCTGCTACGTCCAGTGGAATACACCGCTCCCTCAACCATAGGACTTCCCGTGAGAATGCTATTCATGTTTTATTGATTTTTCAACCTCTTACTAGCTACCATTTATTTAAACACTATCATGTCCCAGATACTATAATGGATAGTTGAAAAATATTAATTTGAATCCTCACAGCAATTTTACATTATTAAAAAAAAGAGTATAATGTCCTAGTCAGAGGAAATTTGCCATCTATATTCTTAGACTTTTAGTGTAAAATATCAAAAAGAAAAGATCTCAGCATTTAAAATCATCGAAACCAAGTCATAAAGTGCACAGATAATACAACATTTGCAGGCAAATGCTGGCTATTGGTACATTCACTGTGATATTCATGCAATGAATTGGTTCATTCATTGTGATACTCATGGAATGCCTATGATGCCAGAATGTGTGGGAGGCGGTGGGGACGGGTTCAACAGTAAACAAAGAAGGTCCTTTCTCCATGACTGATACTTCAAAAATATTGCATCCACTTCAGGAAATGGTGCAGAAAGTGTGTTATTGATTGAAGAGAACTCTAATACATACTGATATCAAATTTGACGAAGTTCTTCCTAAAAGCTGATTTAAATTAATAAGGTATTTAGCAAGAATATGCATAAAACATTTTCCAAATTAAAATCAGATAATGTCACGTACTCAGACTGTAGAACATGGGACAATACATGTTATCAAAGAAAGAATATATTGAAGAGAAAGAAACGAAGATGAAACCACTCATGTGGGGGAAAATAATTAACAAGGTAGTTTGTTTAAATTATCAAAAAGTAGATCACAAATGAATTCACTACCAAAAAACAATTTAAAAATCCACCACCACTACCATTG